>NC_090336.1:38505550-38806643 GCF_035084215.1 Heptranchias perlo
CTTGTGTATTCAGTATCCTTGGATGTAATGTTCCCCTGTCTGAACACCATTCACTCCTTTGATTGCTGTGACTATCTCTCTGCCGAGGTGTGATAACGGGCAGTTGGAAAGATTATCTGTAATCACCAGGCATTGTTCTCTGACTATATATGCGGTACCTTTATGGAACCCTGCATTCACCTGACGAAGGAGCAAAGCTCCGAAAGCTTGTGATTTTCAAATAAAGCTGTTGGACTATAACCTGGTGTTGTACGACTCCGTACATTTGTCCACCCCAGTCCATCACCGGCATCTCCACATCATGGCTACTTTTTTAAAGCTGAGGATACAGATCAAAGTAGTATGCAAGATGTACCTGAGTAGAGGTGGGTACCTCAACTCCAAAACCTGTGATATGGGAGGTGTAATTTGAGTGCAGTGGGGCAGTAATTTGGGGCAAAACTTGTTTCCAGCAAGTTACCATCCCTTTCTGGCATCACTGAAAAATTCTGATGGAGGAGAGGAAATGCTTCTTTTACCTTCCCTGGTGTGGCTCACTTTTGGAGGAGGGACTGGCAGGATGTCAGGCTCCCCTGGAAATCCCATCAGTTCTGTATTTTGTATGGCCAGTGGTAAGTATCACTGCATGAAGCAGGTGTAGTGCTGTTAATGATGTGAACGCCTGCCCCTAATATTCAAATGACCCTGTCCCTATGATTTGGACCAGAGCAATGGTGAGGGCAAATGGCCAGGTGGAAGTCCTTCCCCGCCACACTGTCTGAGGCACAGCGAGGCTTCCAGAATTTCAACCCCCTGGTATATAGGAGTACTGCCTTCCCCCAGTCCCGTTAGCACTGGGTTAGCTCTGCTGCTGTAGTGCTACCTGTCTTGCTGAGATGGAATGGAGATGGGCAAGTTTAAAGCTAACACTGGGTAAGCAGGAGGAAGGGATTTGTGGGGGAAATCTGTCTGTGGACATCCATCTGCTCTTTCCATCTGTGTTCTTCTCCTTTTTTCCCTGCTCTGCTTCGCATAGTTGTTTAAAAAAAAATGAGAAAATTGTAAAAAAGGAAGCATGAGGTAAGTAAAAAATTTGGAGGCTCTTTGAGACTTGAGCCACATACTCTTGCCTCTAAATCAGAAAGCTGTGGGTTCAACTCTAACAGCAGGACTTGAGTACATAATCTAGACTGGCACATCAATTCAGTACTGAGAGAGTGCTGCATTGTTGGAGGTATTGTCCTTCAGATGAGACGTTAAAACCTGTCTGCCTGCTTTGATGGTTTAGGTTAAAGATTCCAACGCACCATTTGAAGCAGATGAGGGAGTTCTCCTGGTGAAGTAACCAACACCACCTAAGAAATCGAAACAGATTAACTGGTCATTCATTTGTGTGGGACCTTGCTGTGTAAAATGGCTGCCATACTTACCGATATAACAGTAACCACACAATATCATTTTGTTCTATATTTAGCACGTTGGGACAGTTCTGAGAGATATGATAAGGTACTATATAAATGGCAAGTTCTTTTCTTCTTTGAGACTAGCAGTAAGATTGAAGTGTCAGAGATTTGAAGCCAGATGGGGGAGTTTTGGTTGACATGGATCGGACGTGAATGAGACTCTACTGCAAAGAGCAGAGGGAGGGGAATTTTGAAGGCGTGCAGGGAGGCAGGGAATGGCTTGTCTTGTTGAGTCCACATGATTTTCAAAACTAGGAAAACTCATCAGCTAACCCTCAGAATTAGCTAATACTTTCTCACACCTCTACTAAGTAAAATAGACAAAAAGTGCCATGTAAAAATTACTTGGTATGACAGGTTCCAATGGTGTTCTTTACTCCTATCCTATAGCATACACATGAGAATTCTGAGAAAAGTTTATAAGTGATATAGATGTCAGAGAGTGAGGGAGAGAAAGAGAAGCAGAAATAAAAGCAGGGATGTACACTTAGACAAACACAGAGCTGCAATTGGGTCTGGACCAATTAGCTTCAGTTGTCTTCTAGTTTCACACAAACTGGAAAATTCATATGTATAAAGACACATTGTACTGTTTGCATGTACATAATGTATGCATAACTGTTCACATTCCTGTTGGATATACTGGAAATATTGTGGTTTAGTTTAGTGGCTGATGTTCTGAGCAGGTTAGTGACAACTTTTTGTTATTTTTATTCAGTTATTGACAGGTCTAATAAACTGAATAACTGAATTTTAAACTATAGACGTTTTTGGTTTGGGCATTCCTTGTATGATAGAAAGAGAGGTAAGATTTGCAAGGTGATTGTTTTAAAATAAAACCCAACATGAAATTTAGACAAATCCTTAAAACTCACAGGTAGAAGCAAAAACAGGATTGTGGTAGAAACAAAGAACACAGTTTTATCTGTTTTCTTTGCTATTGATTTTCTGAGGAAAAATACAACTCTCTGTTTTACCTCTTTGTGGGAAAAATACATGGTGACCATGTATTTTTCCTCAAGATATTTGTCATAATATAATGCAGTTATATTGAGCTGACTTTTATTGGTAAATATGACAGAAGACAAGTCATTTTATACTACAAAAACTCAATATTTTGTGACTTTAATACCTAAAGAAGTCGCACTAACCTTTTGTTTTGTGCCTTTTAACTCTTTTTCACCTAGCAACTTTCTACAGTCTCTCCAATTTATACTTCTAAAGTGTCCAATGTTAGATGTTTATTTTCCCCTTTTGATAATTCCCTTGTTGCCTCCTGTCGCCACCAGTGCTTTTTTCGTGCAATGTGATGAGATAATCTGAATTATCTCTGTGATTGCTGTTAATTGGCCACTATTTCTGTAACGTTTGACTGCTCCTAACAGACTTTGTACTCCCTCATTTAGATAATCTGTTGCAGCACTCCATCTGGCAGTCTAACTGAGGATAGTTGAGTTCATATGAGATTGAAGATTAGGGTTCAAACCTCACTCTTTTGGATGGGAGCCCATTGTGCTACCATTATAGTTACAGGCTCATTTACAGAGCTGCAGTTTACAATGAGGTAAAACTATGCTTTACAGTAATTACTTCAAAAAGGTCAAATGTTCACCACTTTCGTTTACATTTCAACAGGACCCCAGGGTCAATTGAAGATATGCACTGGAGAATTGCAAGCCTCCTAATCTACAGAGTTGCATACTGCTTTGTTTTCTGTCAATCCAAGAAATTGTTGTCATAATCCTCTATGTTGGCAGCAAATGTGCATATATGCCGACCAACAAATCTCTGAAAAGCTGATGAACAGTTTCAAAACCTGATACAGCCCCAAAAAAGCTGACAATGTACAATTGAAAAACAGTCCTGAATAAAAACCTATGACCACGACCACTGCTACAAGAAAATTGAATAAGTTAAATTCTTTTTTATTACATTGAATTTCAGAAATTAATAATTCTATATTTAAATCTGAAGAAAACGCAACCCTGTCTTAGTTCGGCAGCACTGGATGTTCTCTAAATATCAATATATAAGCACCATAAAGAATAAGCCAGTTTCAATGATATTTTTAGAAAAAGTCACAGTTTTAAAATTGATTTACCTCTTTTAAGTAGCTGTCTGAAGCCGAAGGTCAAATTACACCATTGGTACATGGCTTTATAAATATTACAACGTAAGAATCTGATGTCAAGTGATTAAAATTATCTCCTGTCAATAGGTATCGCTGATGTATGCTATATTTTTGGTCTTCTTACCTAAGGAAGGCTATACTTGCCTTAGAGCGGGGTACATCGAAGGTTCACTAGATTGATTCCTGGGATGAGAGGGTTGTCCTCCGAGGAGAGATTGAATAGAATGGGCCTATACTCTCTGGAGTTTAGAAGAATGAGAGGTGATCTCATTGAAACGTAGAAAATTCTTAGAGGGCTTGACAGGTAGATGCTGAGAGGCTGTTTTCCTTGGCTGGAGAGTCTAGAACTAGGGGTCATAGTCTCAAGATAAGGAGTTTGCCATTTAGGACGGAGATGAGGAAAAATGTCTTCACTCAGAGGGTTGTGAATCTTTGGAATTCTCTACCCCAGAGGGCTGTGGATGCTCAGTCTTGAATATATTCAAGACTGAGATCGATAGATTTTTGGACACTAAGTGAATCAAGGGATATGGAGATAGGGCGGGAAAGTGGAGTTGAGGTTGGAGATCAGTCATGATCGTATTGAATGGCAAAGCAGACTCGCGGGGCCATATGGCCTCCTCCTGCTCCTAATTCTTATGTACTGATTGATGAGGGAGGTTGGATTTAGGATGGGGAAACTGCAGGGATGTTTGTTCCAGATTCACCATTGGGGAGGGGATAAGGAGGGGAAGTTTGTGAATTTTCCAATTCTAGTATTTGAAGTCTATTGACCTCACAATGTAGAGCAATACAGAAAACACTCAATATATGAAGTATGGCACTCTGTACAATGATTAAAAAAAACATTATCTGTGGATGTGCTGCTTCAGGATTGTCACATGGATGAGCAGATGTAATTGAGCACATCCTGCGCAAGCTGCGAGGACAAAGTGTGTGGTGAAGGGATTCTGAGGGGCCAGGATAGGAAACACTATGGGCTCGATTTTCGCAACCCCCGAGCGGGAGCGTTCTTGGTGGGGGAGGCTGCGAAAATCGGGGATTCCCGGGGCGGGTCCGGAGCCCGGCTCCAACCCGCCCACTTCCGGGTTCCCCAGTGACGCGTCGACATGCGCGCGCAGCCCCTGCATGTGGGACTCCCGCCGGCAATTAAAGCCGGGGAAACACTCCCAGTTCAAATGGACGTGTTGCAGCCATCAGCCTGTGGCAGCTGCAAAGGTCCATTTGACAGGTGTGGGGAGCAGACCCTCACTCATTGCAGGAGGCCACTCTGTCACTTTGGACAAAGTTTGGCCTCCACCACCCTCCTCCTAACAAGAAAATTCACCAACTTGCACACTTACCCCGGTGTCCAGACACATTTACCTACCTTGTGGACCCCCTCAAATGTACATCTTCCGGATGGGGGCCGCCGTAGCTGCAGTCATGACCTCCTCGGAGGACGAACAGCATCACCAGCCTCGCCGGCCATGCCGTCCACCTCTGACACGTGGAGCCCCACAACACAGTGCTGTGACACATCCACCCGCACAGCAGGAGGGAGGGCAACCGCAGAGAGAGATGCGTCGCAGAAGGCACTACCCTCGCCACAGGGTGTACAGACCGAGGCTCAGCTTCCTGAACCTCTCTGAGCAGCAGTGCACACGGAGGCTTAGAGTCACTCGACATGTAGTCGTGGACATCTGCAGCCTCCTTCATGCCGAGCTGCTCCCGGCTGGCCCAAGCACCATCTTCTTACCTGTTGCTGTCAAAGTCACCACTGCCCTCAAAAACTTCTCCTTCGCATCCTTCCAGGGTGCCACCGGGGACATCGCCGACGTCTCTCAGTCGTCTGCACAAAAGAGCCCTGCAAATACACCTACACCCACTCTGCAGTGACACAATGGGTGGCATCAGTTGTGGGTCTTCATAGTGATCCTCAGGAAAGGGCATTATTGCACAAACCAGACAAGATTCGCAAAGACGTGGCAGTAGTGATGACAATATAATATGTAATGTGAGTTGATGAGAAATTAAATATAAGTAAAAACCATGACAAGCCCTCAAACACCCTTGTGCATTCCCTTCATGCTCACGGCACGTTTGCCTTACGCTGCCTACTGCACATATGTGATGCATGCCCTGTGGCTGCAGCACAGGTAGTGGCAGGTTGAGTGAGGCTGACCGTGAAAGAGATGCATGAGTGGGTGAGTATGAGACAGAGCCATGATATTGTATGAGGATTGGGTTGAGTGGCAGTGATGGGATGAGTACTGGTGAGGTGAGTAAGTGCAGGTAAGATGAGGATGAGCTTTGAGTGGGTGTGAGGAGAGATGTGATAGAGTAGTGTTGGCAGTGCAGAAGGAGAAGTGGGGTGGGGGTGGTGATGTGGCAGACGGAGTGTAGGGGAATGAGTAAGTGTACTCACTTCGGCTGACCTACTTAGGTCATTGAAGCGCCTCCTGCACTGTATGCAGGTGCGTGATATGTTGGTGGTGCTGGTGACCTCCTCTGCAACCTCGAGCCAGGCCTTCTTGGTGGCAGAGGCAGGCCACTTCCTCCCGCCCGCCGGGGGGATGATCTCTGTCCTCCCCCTCCTCCTCACCCCATCCAATAAGACCTGGAGTGAGGCATCATTAAACCTGGGAGCAGCTTTTCCCTTGGGCTGCTCCATGCTGTAATTTTTCCTATTTTCTGCAGCATCAGTCTGTGGAGGACTGCCCCTTTAAATAGGGCTCCTCCAGCTGACAGTCTATGATGCGCCTGCGCAGTCCGCCCGCTGTGCAGCTTTCCAGCACGAAACCCGGAAGCAAAGGTAAGTGGCTGCAATTAGCCTGCGATTGCGTGCGGAGCACCCCGATTTCACTGGGCGCGTTACCCACACGCCCAGTCGACCCCCCGCTGCGAACCCGCTGCCCTCCTAATATAGGGCCCTATGTGGCAGAATGAGGAAACCAGAAGAGGATACAGGCACATACGGAAATAACAAATATGAAATATATGCCAGGATTGCCAACAACTACAGCAAGTGACCATGTGGGCACTAAGGAGACCGCTGCACTAGCATTGGCGAACATTGTTCTGCTTGGTTATGAATGTTGGATGAGTTAATTGGAAAAAAATGGCTGCAGACGTTTCTGGCTGGTTAGATCGCAAGATAATTACAGATGAGGAACGCCATTTAGCCCATCTAGATTCATCCATTCAGAGAGATTCTAACATCACGCATTGTAGCATCCAATTGTTTCTTAAATTACTTTCAGGGTTTTTGCCTCCACTCCTCTATTTTGAAGTTTATTTCACATGTTGATCGCTTTTTGTGGGAAGAATTATTTCCCGCTTTCTATCCTAAAAGTACCCTTCACTAGTTTGAACCTGTGTCCTCTTGTTCTACTCCCACAGTCTGATTCTGGATTGATTATTTCTCCACCCTTAACAATCCTATAAACCCCTCAGATTCCTCCTTCCAGTTTGAAAAGCCCATTTCTCCCAATCTTTCCTCATATCTCAGACTCTTGACACTGGGGATCAGCCTCATAGTTCTTCCCTGCACTGCTTCCGGCAGTTGAATATCTATCTTGTTTTTGGCAACCAGAACTGCAAGCAGCAGTCAGAACACTAGAAAGTTTGATCATTACCTCCTCTGACATATTCTACTGTTTTGGTTCAACATTCTATTGGCTTTATTCATTTCTGGTCTGCATTGGTTGGACATGTTGAGTATTAAATCGATTAAGGCTCCCAGGTCTCTTTCAACTTCATCCTTAGCTATTTCAACACCATTCATGGAGAATGTATGCTGTCTATTCGTTTCTTCCTACGTGTCGCACTTTACATTTGTCTGCATTAAATTCCATCTACCGTTGTTCTGCTCATTTATTTATCTTGTCCAACTTATTCTATAGTTTCTGAGCTGCCTCTACCGAGTCCACTGCCCCCCGCCCCCCCGACTTTGATATCTGCAAATTTGAGCACTTTGCACTGAGTTTCTGAATCAAAGTCAATTATGTAAATTAGAAATAGTAGTAGTTTCAACACAGAGCCATGAAACTCCCCATTCAGTGTTTCCCCTAACTCTGACATAACTCCTCTATTGAATACTCATTGTTTTCTACCCTTCACCTAGTTTCTTATCCATTCCCAGGCCTTACCCTAATTCCCACAGCTATGAGTTTAATTAATAGCCTTTTGTGTGGAAGTTTGTCAAAAACCTTTTGAAAGTCAAGGTACACCACAGTCCACTTAGGTTGTCGTTTCCTCAGATAAGTTGGGGAGGTTGGTCAGACAAGATCTTCCCACTCTGAATCCATGCTGGCTACTGTTACTGCCTACAGACAGAACCTAATGCCAGCAGAACAAGGCATATACACCCCACCAACAAACCTTTGGCACCTTGAAGCTGCTCTTCAGATGTCATAGGAAGGAACATAGGAATATAGGAACAGGAGTAGGCCATTCAGCCCCTCGAGCCTGCTCCGCCATTTGATAAGATCATGGTTGCCAAAAAGCTATCTATCTCAGATTTAAATTTAGCAATCAAGCTAGCATCAATTGCCGTTTGCGGAAGAGAGTTCCAAACTTCTACCACCCTTTGTGTGTAGAAATGTTTTCTAATCTCACTCCTGAAAGGTCTGGCTCTAATTTTTAGACTGTGCCCCCTTCTCTTAAAATCCCCAACCAGCGGAAATAGTTTCTCTCTATCCACCCTATCTGTTCCCCTTAATATCTTATAAACATTGATCAGATCACCCCTTAACCTTCTAAACTCTGGAGAATACAACCCCAATTTGTGTAATCTCTCCTCGTAACTTAACCCTTGAAGTCCGGGTATCATTCTAGTAAACCTATGCTGCACTCCCTCCAAGGCCAGTATGTCCTTCCGAAGGTGCGGTGCCCAGAACTGCTCACAGTACTCCAGGTGCGGTCTAACCAGGGTTTTGTATAGCTGCAGCATAACTTCTGCCCCCTTGTACTCCAGTCCTCTAGATAGAAAGGCCAGCATTCCATTAGCCTTCTTGATTATTTTCTGCACCTGTTCATGACACTTCAATGATCTATGTACCTGAACCCCTAAGTCCCTTTGGACATCCATTGTTTTTAACTTTTTACCATTTAGAAAGTACCCTGTTCTATCCTTTTTTGATCCAAAGTGGATGACCTCACATTTGTCTACGTTGAATTCCATTTGCCACAGTTTTGCCCATTCACCTAATCTATCAATATCCCTTTGTAATTTTATGTTTTCATCTACACTGCTTACAATGCCACCAATCTTTGTGTCATTGGCAAACTTAGATATGAGACTTTCTATGCCTTCATCTAAGTCATTAATAAATATTGTGAATAATTGAGGCCCCAAGACATATCCCTGTGGGGACTCCGCAAGTCATATCCTGCCAATGTGAGTACCTACCCATTAGGGACTGATTAGGAGATACAATATAGTACAGTCCACACAAGGTCTCCATGATTTCCAATATCTGCTGCATACTCTTCTACTTTGCTACCCTGAGTCCTAATCATGGCAGATAAAAGAGGCCAATCTGGAATCAGTGCCAGAGCAGGAGGCAGTCAGTGACCATGAATATTTAGCTCTGAAATACCAGTGAAACCAAGATACATTTAACTAAGTGCCTGAGTTACCCTCATAAGGAGCGCTCCTGTCTACCTGTACAAATGTCTCAAAACATTATCTGCACTCCCTCAATTACAATTAATGCCTATCCTTTACCGTGCTGCTACCTTATTCTTCACATTCACAAAGAAAATCTCAGCACGAGGTACAAATCAAGTGCAACCAATTTATTTTCCTATTTTCTTTGATGTATGAGCGATGTTGGCGTGTTTTACCACAGTGCTCCTTAGTGTTGGTAGTTTGTGTGTTACATTTAACCCCCAGCGTACTACTTCTTTTAAGTGATTCCCCCATGGAATGAGTAAGTGTGCCAGCTGGCTGCAGGGTTTCAGTGACAGCTGGTTGGGATTTGGATGGCCTTATACATCCTTGGGCTGTTTCATGTGATGGCCTTATATTTGATTCAGCAATCTCCACTGCTGCTGGCTGGTTCTGCTGGCTTGTTGGCACATCTACTGTCATTGGCACAGGGCTACTGAACGGGCCGGATGTAGTTTCACCCAAGAGCCAACAAAATCATCTATGCCTACTTCAAGTATGCCACTGCTGGTGGACATTCACTCAGACTGATCTGCATGAAAGCAGACCTCCCAGCTTGCAATGTGAAGCCCTGCTTCAACTTTCTTTGAATCTGATCATCCATGTTGAAGTCAGACAAGAGAGGTTCATTTAGATTTGAGCCCAAAGAGCAGTTCTGATGAAAGGTCATCGACTTGAAACATTATCTCTGTTTCTTTCTCCACAGATGCTGCCTGACCTGTTGAGAGTTTTCCAGCATTTTAAGGTTTAAGATAAAGATTGAGAAGGACATAAGTAAGACAAAGAGCAAAGGAATAAATTGGAAAAAAACTGAGGGGATGAGAATGGAAAATAAACTGGAAAATAATATTGGCAAACAAAGAGATAGAACAGCAGTGGGAAATATTTAAAATGGTGATCAATAGAGTCCAGGAGAAATATATTCCGCTAAAAAACAAGAACAAACTAGCCACTAATGAAACACCATAGATGAATAAAGAGATACGGGTAAAATTGAAACAAAAGAAAAAGACACACACTAAGTACATAGACAATAAAGGAGAGGATGACAAAAAGGGAATACAAAGAGTTAGGAAAGACATCAAAAAAACAATTAGGAAGGCAAAGTGAAACTACAAACTTAAATGATCAAGGAATACAAAAAGAAATACAAAAGAAAAATCAGGATAGGGATAGGGCCACTGAGGCATGCACAAGATAAACTTGCAGCTAATGACAGCGAAATGGCAGAAATATTAAACAATTACATTGCCTCAATACTTACCAGGGAGACTAACAAAGAGGACATGACATTAGAAGAGGAGATCAAAAAAGATATAAAGACATTAAAGATAGAAACGAGGGAGATAATTGATAAACTAATGAAACTTAGAGAGGATCAAACCTCTGATCCGGATGGATTGCATCCGTGCATTTTAAAGGAAGTTAGGGCAGAGATAGCAGAAGCACTATTACATATATATAAAAATTCACTAGAAAAGGGAATAGTGCCAGAGGACTGGCAGACAGCTAATGTTATCCCTATCTTTAAAAAGGTAATTAGAACAAGTCCAGGGAACTATAGACAAGTTAGCTTAACGTCGGTGGTAGGAAAAATACCCACCGCATGTGGAGTCAGCGGACAAGTAGCAGAATGGATAGCAAGTTGGCTACAGAACTGAAAACAGAGAGTAGGGGTTAAGGGTAGCTACTCAGACTGGCAAAAGGTGGGAAGTGGTGTTCCACATGGATCAGTACTGGGAACACTCTTGTTCATAATTTACATAACCGATTTGAACTCAGGAATCAGAAGTACAATTTCAAAATTTGTGGACGACATCAAGTTGGGGGGGGTATAGGTAATACTGAGGAAGACTGCGACAAAATACAAGAAGACATTAATAAGTTTGCAGAATGGGCGTGTAATTGGCAGATGACTTTCAAGTGTGAGGTGTTACATTTTGGTAGGAAGAATAAGGAGGCCACATACTGCCTGGATAATAAGAGTCTAAATGACTAAAGTCTAAAGAGGAGCAAAGAGATTTAAGGGTACAGATACATAAATCAATAAAAGTAGCGATGCAGGTTAATAAGGCCAAAAAAAACCCAACACTGGGGTTCATTTCTAGAGGAATAAAATTCAAAAGCAGGGAAGTTATGTTAAACTTGTATAGAACCTTGATTAGTCCACGCTTAGAGCACTGTGAACAGTTCTGATCTCCATATTATAAAAAGGAAAAAGAGGGACTGGAGAAGGTGCGAAAAAGATTCACAAGAATGATACCAGAACTGAGAAGATATAGTTATCAGGAAAGGCTGGGGCTCTTTTCTCTGGAAATGAGAAGGCTGAGGGGTGACGTAATAGAGGTCTTCAAAATTATGAAAGGGTTTGATAAGGTAGACGTCGAGAAGATGTTTCCACTTTTGCGGAGACTAAAACTAGGGGGCCATAAATATAAGATAGTCACCAATAAATCCAATAGGGAATTCAGGAGAAACTTTTTTACCCAAAGAGTGGTAAGAATGTGGAACTCGAGACCACAATGAGTAGTTGAAACGAATAGCACAGAGGCATTTAAAGGCAAACTAGGTAAGTACATGAGAGAGAAAGGAATAGAAGGATATGCTGATAGGGTTAGAGGAAGAGGGGTAGGAGGAGGCTTGTTTGGACCATAAACGCCGGCATAGTCCAGTTGGGCCAAATGGCCTGTTTCTGTGTTGTAAGCTCTATATAATACAATGTAATTTTCTGTTTTTATTTCAGTATTTTATTAAAATAAGTCTGCATGCCACAAATAGTTTCCTCTTCCCAAGCTTCAGATGCATGTCTGGTTTGAACAAGGGATGCTTGTTAGGTCCAGGCACCATTGTTCTGGCAGTGGTGGGGACCCAGAAATATTTGGGGGGACCAATGCAAATGCTCGCAATGCAGAGCTTGCATTGGGGGCCACTGAATTTCTTTCAAAATTTCAATTTGTGTAGGCAGCTGGAGGCTGATCTGCGAAGCCTAGAACAGCAAAACTCCCCCCCACCCACAACCCCCCAGTCTGGCATGACTCCCCCACAGAAGCTGGAAAATGCTAATGACCCAAAGGCGTAAGTCGATTATGATCAGAGGCATACCACTGATATGGGCGGAAGTCACAACTTCCCTCCTCCTGTGATGCAGCTTAATCAAAGGAAGACAGATGATCTTGGCCTTGATCTTCTACCTGCTAAACTACACCCTATGGGGAAAAGCCACAAGTCGGTATATACTGAGGTCAATCAGTGACTCATTGTTGCTGAGGAAAGTTTGTTTATAAAACAAAACTGTGAACTTTTTTTAAGGTGCTTCTTGTGCATTGGCAAGTTATCTACCTCCTCAATTGTAGTTGTTGTTTCATGAATATAATTGAGCTAATCAATGGCGATGTACACTTTGCATGTGTAACACCTTCAAGTATGCTAAGTGTGGTAGTTGGAGATGTGACACTAGATGAAAAACTTTCATTATATGTCTAGGTTATATTTTTAGTATTTGGTGATTATTGTGCTTCATATTACTATTTATTTGTAAATAAATGTATTTACTTTAACCTGTAAACCCCTAATCTATGTGGTAATATCTGACATTTCAAAGAAAATTTGTTAGAGTTGTACGAGTCTACATCAAGGAAGTTGAGAAACTGTAGGCAGTGCAAGCCCACATTTCCAATATGTGTTACAGTGGGCAAAGATCCCAGCGGTGGGCAAAGTTACCAGCTGGGAGCACAGACTTGTGTAATTGCTCCTTAAATTACGATGAGTAATTGTTAGCTCCACGGGGATACACCTCTGCAAGGACAGAGTGTAGAAAAGGTTCAGTTTCCAGATTGTAAGAGACAAGATCCATTAATGAGAACTGCTGTTAGAATGTTAAGAGAAAAGTCCAAACCGTAATATATGTGATGAAGTAAAAATGCATTTCCCTTTCTAGTTTAAAACATCCTTTGGTTTTATCTCATTTAACCCGTAACCAAAAATCCTGTAAGGTTTTATCTGTTGTGTTCCTGCCAGGTATTCCGTGCTTGTTGGTTAAATAATTTCTATAAGAAATGTGCTGGAAGACTGGGTACTCAGGATACGGACTCTCTAGAGAATTATCCTGCAAGGAAACTGCATGATATTGCAATAATCACTTACACAGTTGTATAAGGGAACCAAATGACTAAACCTGCAACTACAAATGCCATTTTTCTAAAAAGACATAAAACGTATTGTACAGACACAGTACTGAATGGAGTATGGTCCCACAAAATCCATCAGAAGAAACAAAAACTACAAAGCAGGAAGAGAAAATAGGAAGGGGTCTAGGTGTTGCCAGCTGCATCACAGCAGCAAATGGAGAAAGGTTTGAAGAGAAAAGCCAAAAGAAACTTCCAAAATATATTTACTCATCTTAAAAAGGATTTGCCATGAGCATGGCAAAGGGGCTGCAAGACTATCCCAATATACTACAGAAAATTAACATTACATCAGACCAGAGGGGTCGACAAGAATTTGTTGTGAACTTAGATTGGCTTCAGTTGTCTGTAGGATCATTGTTCGTCACCACAAGAACTCTTCATACATCTTTTTGGAATTCTTATAAAAGAAGTAACTGACATTCACAGAACAGGAATCACCAACTTGCCTTTTACAAATCAATGTGAAGTCAACGGAAATGAAAATCAGAAGAGATGTAAAATGGGCTGCCAATTCACTATCGCCCATTTTACACAATATATCCCAGGCCTGGCCTAAATTGGGGTTTTTCTGTTGCATTCTCACTGGACTTATGGTGATAGATAACATTTACTAAGCGGAATGAATCATTGTAACAAGAGTATTGGCTAGAAATCTGTGTGGGATAAAATAAAATCGCTGCTTATCAAACACAAATATCTCAGGACGGGTGAACTGAAATAGGTTAACAACCTCCAATGTCTTGGAGCAGAAATCACCAGTAATAATAACATCTGAGAACAGATCACAATCAGGAAAGCTGTGGCTATGAAGCTACTTAATCAGCTTTGGAGGACTTGGAAGAATGTTTGTGTCAGTCAATTCACAAGCTCTGTTTGATGAAGGTGCTCATCATACTAATCAATGCCAGTGGATGAGACACAGATCACACAGAGAAAGCTATGTGCATTTGAAATGTTCTGGTGGCAGATACCAAACATCAACTAGTGAAATACAACTGATGAGTGATGATGTTGCATGAATAGTCTTATCATAAGTCATGTATGGGTGGAAACCGAATACAACAGATATATGGTAACAAAATGTAAATAACTGAAGGAAAATAGTTGAAAGACCTACAGGCTGATCTAGTAAAATTCAGAAGACGTACAAGAGTATAAAAAAGCTTTGTGATAGCGGAGTGGGCTTATCCCCAACAGGATATAGTAACACCCTGCTGCTGTATAAGTTTTCATGCTGGCCTTCTCTTATGCCTATTTTTATTATGTTATTTGGGAATCAAAACACATCCATTTTCCAGGGCACTGTGGTTTCTTATGATGTCTGTTGTCCTGATTTTCATGTCTGTTATGTCCTGATTTTAGGTGGAGATGGATCATAAGGGACAATAAAATTGGGCAGAAATCAGTTCCACCTGCTTTCTGCCCAGTTTGCATCCTGCTCGATTTTCTGGTCATCTCTGTGGTCAGGGCTACAAGTTCCCGTCTCAAACAGGCGGGAGCTTCTTTCATTTATGTAAATACAGCCAAAGTGACATCATTAAGATTTTGATGTGATTTCACGTCCTTAAGGTATCCACTGCACTAGTTCCTATTCCTGCCCACAGGCTATGGTGGTGGCTGAAGTCAAGTGCTTTTTTTAAATGGCAAACATTTAAAGGGCCCAGCAACTGATACAAGGTATTGTTCTAGGACACCGCAGCAAGTGATTTAATCATTAGAGGCATTCTGTGTATGAAGGTGGTTTGCAGGGGGGATTTTACTGAACTTATTTTAGGAAGCAGGTTAACCCCTCACTCCATTTGAATTCAGTTTAAAAAATCTAGAAATAAAAAACTGGCATCAGTAAAAGCAACCACGATTGTCGTAAAAACAGACCCACCAGAGGTGGCGGTATAGTGATATACAGTCAGGAGGGAGTGGCCCTGGGAGTCCTCAACATTGACTCCGGACCCCATGAAATCTCATGGCATCAGGTCAAACATGGGCAAGGAAACCTCCTGCTGATTACCACCTACCGTCCTCCCTCAGCTGATGAATCAGTCCTCCTCCATGTTGAGCACCACTTGGCGGAATCACTGAGGGTAGCAAGGGCACACAATGTACTCTGGGTGGGGGACTTCAATGACCATCACCAAGAGTGGCTCGGTAGCACCACTACTGACCGAGCTGGCCGAGTCCTGAAGGACATAGCTGCCAGACTGGGCCTGCGGCAGGTGGTGAGCGAACCAACATGAGGGAAAAACCATTACCAACAAGCCAGGGGATCAACCCTGGTTCAATGAGGAGTGTAGAAGAGCATGCCAGGAGCAGCACCAGGCGTACCTAAAAATGAGGTGCCAACCTGGTGATGCTACAACTCAGGACTACATGCATGCAAAACAGTGGAAGCAACATGCTATAGACAGAGCCAAGCGATTCCACAACCAACGGATCAGTTTAAAGCTCTGCAGTCCTGCCACATCCAGTCGGGAATGGTGGTGGACAATTAAACAACTAACGGGAGGAGGAGGCTCTGTGAATATCCCCATCCTCAATGATGGCGGAGTCCAGCACGTGAGTGCAAAAGACAAGGCTGAAGTGTTTGCAATCATCTTCAGCCAGAAGTGCCAACTAGATGATCCATCTCGGCCTCCTCCTGATATCCCCACCAACACAGAAGCCAGTCTTCAGTCAATTTGATTCACTCCATGTGATATCAAGAAACGGCTGAGTGCACTGGATACAACAAAGGCTATGGGCCCCGACAGCATCCCAGCTGTAGTGCTGAAGACTTGTGCTCCAGAACTAGCTGCGCCTCTAGCCAAGCTGTTCCAGTACAGCTACAACACTGGCATCCACCCGACAATGAGGAAAATTGCCCAGGTATGTCCTGTCCACAAAAAGCAGGAAAAATCCAATCCAGCCAATTACCGCCCCATCACTCTCAATCATCAGCAAAGTGATGGAAGGTGTCGTCGACAGTCCTATCAAGCGGCACTTGCTTACCAATAACCTGCTCACCGATGCTCAGTTTGGGTTCCGCCAGGACCACTCGGCTCCAGACCTCATTACAGCCTTGGTCCAAACATGGACAAAAGAGTTGAATTCCAGAGGTGAGCTGAGAGTGACTGCCCTTGACATCAAGGCAGCATTTGACCAAGTGTGGCACCAAAGAGCCCTAATAAAATTGAAGTCAATGGGAATCGGGGGAAAACTCTTCAGTGGCTGGAGTCATACCTAGCACAAAGGAAGATGGTGGTGGTTGTTGGAGGCCAATCATCTCAGCCCCAGGACATTGTTGCAGGAGTTCCACAGGGCAGTGTCCTAGGCCCAACCATCTTCAGCTGCTTCATCAATGACCTTCCCTCCATCATAAGGTCAGAAATGGGGATGTTCGCTGATGATTGCAGTGTTCAGTTCGATTCGCAACCCCTCAGATAATGAAGCTGTCCGTGCCCACATGCAGCAAAACCTGGTCAACATCCAGGCTTGGGCTGATAAGTGGCAAGTAACATTCGCTCCAGACAAGTGCCAGGCAATGACCATCTCCAACAAGAGAGAATCTAACCACCTCCCCTGGACATTAAACGGCATTACCATTGCCGAATCCCCCACCATCAACATCCTGGGGGTCACCATTGACCAGAAACTTAACTGGACCAGCCACATAAATACTGTGGCTATAAGAGCAGGTCAGAGGCTGGGTATTCTGCGGCGAGTGACTCACCTCCTGACTCCCCAAAGCCATTCCACCATCTACAAGGCACAAGTCAGGAGTGTGATGGAATACTCTCCACTTGCACGGATGAGTGCAGCTCCAACAACACTCAAGAAGCTCGACACCATCCAGGACAAAGCAGCCTGCTTGATTGGCATCTCATCCACCACCCTACACATTCACTCCCTCCAACACTGGCGCACAGTGGCTGCAGTGTGTACCATCCACAGGATGCACTGCAGCAACTCGCCAAGGCTTCTTCGACAGCACCTCCCAAACCCACAACCTCTACCACCTAGAAGGACAAGAGCAGCAGGCACATGTGAACAACACCACCTGCACGTTCCCCTCCAAGTTACACACCATCCCGACTTGGAAATATATCGCCGTTCCTTCATCGTCGCTGGGTCAAAATCCTGGAACTCCCTTCCTAACAGCATTGTGGGAGAACCGTCACCACACGGACTGCAGCGGTTCAAGAAGGCGGCTCACCACCACCTTCTCAAGGGCAATTAGAGATGGGCAATAAATGCTGGCCTTGCCAGCGACACCCACATCCCATGAAAAAAAAAACTAATGTCCTTTAGGGAAGGAAACCTGCTGCCCTTACCCAGACTGGCCTCTATGTGACTCCAGTTCCACACTAGCGTGGTTGACTCTTATCTGCTCTCAGAAGAAGCTTAACAAGCCTCTCAGTTGTATCAAATCACTGTACCACCTTCTTAGGGCAACTAGGGATGGGCAGTAAATGCCAACCTTGCCAATGACGCCTACATGTCAAGAATGAATTGTAAATGTAAAACATATTGGTAGATCGAATCGGGCCAGGACCTACTCCGTTAATGGTAGGGCGTTGGGGAGAGTTATAGAACAAAGAGATCTAGGAGTACAGGTTCATAGCTCCTTGAAAGTGGAGTCACAGGTGGATAGGGTGGTGAAGAAGGCATTCAGCATGCTTGGTTTCATTGGTCAGAACATTGAATACAGGAGTTGGGATGTCTTGTTGAAGTTGTACAAGACATTAGTAAGGCCACACTTGGAATACTGTGTATAGTTCTGGTCACCCTATTATAGAAAGGATATTATTAAACTCGAAAGAGTGCAGAAAAGATTTACTAGGATGCTACCGGGACTTGATGGTTCGACTTATAGGGAGAGGTTGGATAGACTGACACTTTTTTCCCTGGAGAGTAGGAGGTTTCGGGGTGATCTTATAGAAGTCTATAAAATAATGAGGGGCATAGATAAGGTAGATAGTCAAAATCTTTTCCCAAAGGTAGGGGAGTATATAACGAGGGGGCATAGATTTAAGGTGAGAGGGGAGAGATACAAAAGGGTCCAGAGGGGCAATTTTTTCACTCAAAGGGTGGTGAGTGTCTGGAACGAGCTGCCAGAGGCAGTAGTAGAGGCGGGTACAATTTTGTCTTTTAAAAAGCATTTGGACAGTTACATGGGTAAGATGGGTATAGAGGGATATGGGCCAAGTGCAGGCAATTGGGACTAGCTGAGTGGTATAAACTGGGCGACATGGACATGTTAGGCCGAAGGGCCTGTTTCCATGTTGTAAACTTCTATATTGCACCAGCCCTTCATCTTGCAGCAGGGCAAATCAAACTTTATGTTCGTTCAAAACTACTAAAATCATTGAAAAAAACATATTATACTGAAATCTTATCAGTTGAAGCTGGACAGAACTCTGCTCCTCTTATACCTATCTCAGAACTTCCTGAATACCGTTGCTCTTAATGCTGTGTGTAACAGTTTAGTTGGGTTCATAGCAAGAATCTCACAAGCAAACCACCACTGAAGAATTTTTAAAAAATGATTATTGTAGTCGCACAATTTTTAAATAGGAAAAATATTTTAAAAAGAAATAAGATATGCTTCTGACAAACTAGCTGATGGTGATAGAATTATATATAATTATAACCCATGGAACATGTTTCTATCATTAACTGAAATTGTTTGATGAAATGCTAAAAGTTTCTGTTAATGGGACCTGTGCTTAAATGTGCCAGTTAACTACCCATAATCATATTAAGGGTAATCTCAGCTTCATGGCATATTTAATTACTTAAATGTACATTTGCCTGAATTTTCAATGTGATTTCTTGTTTTTCAATTTTTTATCTCTCATTCTCAACATGAAAGACAGTCTAGCAAGTCCTTGTAGAGATTACTAATGCTGTCCCTGATTTGGCTACTTTGATGTATTTTGGTTGTGCGGATAAATTGACTCCCTCTTTTTAGCTCAGGCAACAACAGAAATGATATCTGGGATGAGCAAGTGTCCATGTCAAAGGAAGATTGGGTTCTGATCTTGCTGTCTTGGTCAATAGAAGACCAAATTCAAGTGCTACACTCTCTTCTCCCCTCCCCTGAGAAAGATTTTATCATGTAAAATACATGTCTGGATTTTGTTTGTTGGTTTACGCTTGTATGTAGTATTTGAAAAATAAAAATTCAGTTGTTACACAAAGAATTCCAATATTAGAATATGCCGCATGTTCCTGTTAGTGAGAACTTTGCTTAAACATATAGATATCCTTATGTTGATTCTATTCATTACAATATGAGTAATTCGTCTCAATTTCTTGGCATAATTCTGTGTCGGTTCAGCGGGCGCTAAATTGGGCCGTGTAGCACCCGTTGTTTCGGCGCAACACGGACTCTTCGATATCCAAGTTGGCGTCTTGGATGCGCATGCACGTTTCCAGTGTGATGTGCGCCAGATGCCATTTTGGTATAGGAGTTTGCGCAGGCAGATAACGAACGCTGGAATCATGTAAAGTAGGGAGAAAATGGCTTCAATCAGTGTACAATGCTGATTTAAAGTGATAGACGCCATTTTGGGACTTAACGCTCAACTCAAAGCACAGTCTTAACTCTGAACCATCTGAACGTGTCTTAGAGTGCCTGAAGGACCCCCCCACCGCCGCTATTTAAAGGGATCATGCAGGATTTACAGGTTAGTGGCTGGATTATTGCTTCTGGCTGCCGAGACATTTGTAACTGTTTTTGGAGGTCTCCTATACTTGAATACAAGGAAGCGGGGGCATAGCCTAACACTTAGAGCCAGGACGTGTAGGAGTGAAGTTAGGAAATGCTTCTACGCGCAAAGGGTGGGAGAAATTTGGAACGTTCTTCTGCAAATGGCAGTTAATGCTAGCTCAATTTACAATTCTAAATCTGAGATTGATAGATTTCTGTGAACCAAGGGTATTAAGGGATATGGGGCTAAGGCGGGTATGTGGAGTTAGGTCACAGGTCCACCCTGATCTGATTGAATGGTGGAACAGGCTCGAGGGGCAAAATGCCACCGCCACTTGCTGCCTCCTGATATGTGCCACTTCTCCTGCAAGAAAGCGAGACGTGTGTCTGGGTGATGTGCCTATCATGGTTGAATAGCTGCCAGTCTGTGTGGCCTATGAGTTGTGGATGGGTGGCTTGCAACGGTGGTAATGTGTAAGGGTGAGAGGGTTGAGTACTGATGGAAAGAGTTTGTTGGTATGTGGATGATGGGGGGTGTAGTGCGTGGAGCAAAAGATGCGGCTAGTAGTGTACTTGGTAGGAGATGCCACTTGACAGTTGACTTCATGTCAAAGCATTGAACTTCTTCCTGTTCTGCATCCATGTTCATGATGCTGTGCGCCTGGCATTGTCTTCATCCCCTACTACCTCCCCCTACCATTTGGTTGTATGTCTGGAGGGCCTCTTGCTCCCCCCCCACCACCTCCCGCGGATATAGGATGTCCCTCCTTCTGTCCACCTCTTGCACCAAGGCCTCTGGTGCATCAGCAGAGAACCTTGGTGCACGGAGTCTCAGATCGGCAGATTGGTGCGGTCTGGCATGCAGATTGGAAGATGTGGGATTTCGTGGTGCGCAACTTTATTCAATGTTTTAACATAACTCATCAGTATGTAAAAATAGGGATGGGATCTGCATCTGTGCTTTACGTGTGCGATGTCTGATCTCCATTCAGACTCCGTGCAAACAGCAGGCTGAAATATTCAGCAAATAACAGGTACCAGCTACCCTTAAGAGATTTCTAACAGACAGCCTGCCTTTAAGAGATTGGAGCTTCCCTCTGCTGGTGGAAAGTGCAAATTGCCTGGAATCCGAGTTCAACACTGATTTCCAACGCAGATTGCAGGTAAGTCCTCAGGCCTGACAAAAATCTCGTCCTGCCTGCGCAGGGGCCATTGGGCACGGGGTAATAGCGGATCGTGCTACTCCCGCCCAAAAACAGGCCATGTCCAATTTTTCTCCCTGAATATTTTACTCACCATACCTGTACCTGTTGAGAAAAGGTTCAAAATTCACAATGTGCAGAAACATCATGCCAATTGATTTTTGGTGTTTAAGCCAAAGAAAGCTGCAATATTTTAAGTCATCACGAATACATTTCACGATCAGAATAGAACTGAATCATAGAATGATTCACAAAGAAGGAAGCCGTTCAGCCCATCCTGCCTGTGCCAGCTCTTTGAAAGATCTATCCAATTCATCCCACTCCCCTGCTCTTTCCCCATAGCCCTGAAAATTTTCCCCCTTCAAGTATTTATCCAATTCCCCTTTGAAAATTGTCATTGAATCTGTTTCCATCACCCTTTCAGGCAGTGCATTCCAGATCACAACAACTCGCTGCATAATGTTTTTTCCCTCATGTTGCCTCCAGTTCCCTTGCCAATCACCTTAAATCTGTGTCCTCTGGCCATCAACCCTTCTGACATTGGAAATAGCCTCTCCTTATTTACTCTATATGTACCAATATTATTTTTACAAAAATCAAAGTATTTTGCATGCTACATACAGACCAAAATGCTTCACAAGAATCTATGTATGAAGCATATACTACGTCCAAATTTAAGTATCTCATATAAAAGCTTCTATAGTATCTAATGTCAAAGCTTCTATAGGTATGTAAAAAGGAAAAGACTGGCGAAGGCAAATGTGGGTCCCTTACAGACAGAGACGGGATAATTTATAATGGGGAATAAGGAAATGGCAGGGAAATTAAACAAATACTTTGGGCATCATTTTAGCACCCGCTATCGGGTGTGTTCCTGGCAGGGGGGCTCCGAAAATCAGGGAATCCTGGAGCGGGACCAAAGCCCGGCTCCAACCCGCCCACTTCCGGGTTCCCCACTGACGTGCCGGCGTGCGTGCGCAGCCCCCGCAGGTGGGAATCCCGCAGGCAATTAAAGCCAGCGGGGTTCCACTTGAAAGTATTTATGTTGCTTGTTCAGATCGTTTACAGACCTGATTGAGCTGTTTTATTAGGAGGGGTGGAATTTTACACTGAACTGAGACTGTTTTCCCTACTGGGAGAAACACTCCCAGTTCAAACGGAGGTGTTGCAGCCAGCAGCCTGTGGCAGCTGCAAAAGTGCATTCGACAGGTGGCCACTCCGTCACATTGGACAAAGTTTGGCCTCCACCACCCTCCTCCTAACAAGAAAATTCACCAACCTGGAACCGCAACCCCGGTGTGAGGACACACTTACCTACCTTTCGGACCCCCTCAGATGTACATCTTCCGGATGGGGGCCGCCGTAGCTGCAGTCATGACCTCCTCGGAGGGCGAACAGCATCACCAGCCTCGCCATCCACGCCGTCCACCTCTGACACGTGGAGCTCCACAACACAGTGCTGTGACACATCCACCTGTACAGCAGGAGGGAGGGCAACCGCAGAGAGAGATGCGTCGCAGAGGGCACTACCCTCGCCACAGGGTCCACAGACCGAGGCTCAGCTTCCTGGACCTCTCTGAGCAGCAGTGCACATGGAGGCTCAGAGTCACTCGACATGTAGTCGTGGACATCTGCAGCCTCCTTGATGCCAAGTTGCTCCTGGCTGGCCCGAGCACCATCTTCTTACCTGTCGCTGTCAAAGTCACCACTGCCCTCAACAACTTCTCCTCCGCATCCATCCAGGGTGCCACCGGGGACATCGCCGACATCTCTCAGTCGTCTGCATAAAAGAGCCCTGTAAATACACCTACACCCACTCTGCAGTGACACAATGGGTGGCATCAGTTGTGGGTCTTCATAGTGATCCTCAGGAAAGGGCATTATTGCACAAACCAGACAAGATTTGCAAAGACGTGGCAGTAGTGATGATATAAAATGTTATGTGAGTTGATGAGAAATTAAATATAAGTAAACACTATGACAAACCCTCAAACACTCTTGTGCATCCCCTTCATGCTCACGACACATTTGCCTTATGCTGCCTACTGCACATATGTGATGCATGCCCTGTGGCTGCAGCACAGGTAGTGGCAGGTTGAGTGAGGCTGACTGTGAAAGAGATGCACGAGAGGGTGAGTATGAGATAGAGCCATGAGATTGTATGAGGATTGGGTTGAGTGGTAGTGGCGGGATGAGTACTGGCGAGGTGAGTAAGTACAGGTAAGATGAGGATGAGGTTTGAGTGGGTATGAGGGGTGATGTGACAGAGTAGTGTTGGCAGTGCAGAAGGAGGTGTGGGGTGGGGGCACTGATGTGGCAGATGGAGTGTACGGGAATGAGTAAGTGTACTCACTTTGGCTGACCTACTGAGGTCATTGGAGCGCCTCCTGCACTGTATGCAGGTGGGCGATATGTTGGTGGTGCTGGTGATCTCCTCTGCCACCTCGAGCCAGGCCTTCCTGGTGGCAGAGGCATGCCCCTTCCTCCCGCCCGCCGGGGGGAAGATCTCTGTCCTCCCCCTCCTCCTCACCCCATCTAATGATACCTGGAGTGAGGCATCATTAAACTGGGAGCAGCCTTCCCCTGGGCTGCTCCATGCTGTAATTTTTTCTATTTGTGGCAGCATCTGTCAGTGGAGGACTGCCCCTTTAAATAGAGCTCCTCCAGCTGACAGAGCTTACTGCGCATGCGCAGCCCGCCCGACGCGCAGATCAGCAGTGGGGAACCCAGAAGACCAGGTAAGTGGATCCAATTAGGCTGTGATCGCGCAGGGAGCTGACTAATTTCACTGGGCGCGTTACCACGTGCCCAATAGCCCCCCCACCGAGAACCCGCAGCCCTGATAACATCGGGCCCTTTGTGTCTGTCTTCATGGAAGAAGACACAAAAGACCTCCCAGAAATACTCGAGAACCAAAGCTCTGGTGAGAATGAGGAACTGAAAGAAATTAGTATTCAGAAAAAAAAAGTACTCGAGAAATTAATGAAACTGAAAGTCAATAAATCCCAAGGACCTGATGATCTACATCCCAGGGTTTTGAAAGAGGTGGCTATAGAGATAGTGGATTCATTGGTTGTCATCCTCCAAAATTCTATAGATTCTGGAATGGTTACTGCAGATTGGAGGGTAGCAAATGTAACCCCACTATTTAAGAAAGGAGGGAGAGAGAAAACAGGGAACCACAGACCTGTTAGCCTCACATCAGTAGTAGGGAAAATGCTACAATCTATTATAAAGGATGTAATAACAGGACACTTAGAAAATAATAATAGGATTTGGCAGAGTCAACGTGGATTTATGAAACGGAAATAATGTTTGACAAACCTATTGGAGTTCTTTGAGGATGTAACTAGTAGAATAGATAAGAGGGAACCAGTGGATGTGGTGTATTTGGATTTTCAGAAGGCTTTCGATAAGGTCCCACACAGGAGGTTGGTGAACAAAGTTAAAGCACATGGAATTGGGGGTAATATATTGGCATGGATTGAGAATTGGTTAACAGACAGAAAACAGAGAATAGGAATAAACAGGTCTTTTTCAGATTGGCAGACTGTGACTAGTGGGGTACAGCAGGGATCGGTGCTTGGGCTCCAGCTATTCACAAACTATATCAATGATTTAAATGAGGGGACCAAATGTAATATTTCCAAGCTTGCTGATGACACAAAACTAGGCGGGAATGTGAGTTTTGAGGAGGATGCAAAGAGGCTTCAAGGGGATACAGACAGGCTGATGAGGAGAAATTTCATCACTCAGAGGGTGGTGAATCTTTGGAATTCTCTACCCCGAAGGGCTGTGGAGGCTCAGTGATTGAGTACATTCAAAACAGAGATTGATAGATTTCTAGATATTAAAGGCATCGAGGGATATGGGGGATGATGCAGGAAAATGGCGTTGAGGTAGAAGATGAGCCATGATCTTGTTGAATGGCGGAGCAGGCTCTAGGGGCCGAATGGCCTACTCCTGCTAATATTTCTTATGTTCTTATGTTCCTACAGCCCAAATAGTCAGATGTTGCATGAAGTTAATCAATGTTGTTAAATTTTAAGATTTTATCAAAAAAAATATAGCCTTGGCTTAATGGTAGCACTCTTGCCTCTGAGTCAGAAGGTTGTAGGTTCAAGCCTCACTCCAGCACTTGAGCACTTAATCTTAGCTGAGATAAATCAGGTGGATATAAATGATCCTATGATACCTTTTCCTATGACACATTTGAAGAGGAGTAGAGTTAACATTTAGCCCTCTATCAACGCCACTAAAACAATTTAATTGGTCACTAATCTCATTGCTGTTTGTGGGATCTTGCCGTGTGCAACAAAGGCTATGGGCCCCGACAACATCCCGGCTGTAGTGCTGAAGACTAGTGCTCCAGAACTAGCTACACCTCTAGCCAAACTGTTCCAGTGCAGCTACAACACTGGCATCTACCCAATAATGTGGAAAATTGCCCAGGTATGTCCTGTCCACAAAAAGCAGGACAAATCCAATCCGGCCAATTACCGCCCCATCAGTCTACGCTCAATTATCAGCAAAGTGATGGAAGGTGTTGTCGACAGTACTATCAAGCGGCACTTACTCACCAATAACTGCTCACTGATGCTCAGTTTGGGTTCCGCCAGGACCACCCGACTCCAGACCTCATTACAGCCTTGGTCCAAACATGGACAAAAGAGCTGAATTCCAGAGGTGAGGTGAGAGTGACTGCCCTTGACATTAAGACAACATTTGACCAAGTGCGGCATCAAGGAGCCCTAGTAAAATTGAAGTCAATGGGAATCGGGGGAAAACTCTTCAGTGGCTGCAGTCATACCTAGCACAAAGGAAGATGGTAGTGGTTGTTGGAGGCCAATCATCTCAGCCCCAGGACATTGCTGCAGGAGTTCCTCAGGGCAGTGTCCTAGGCCCAACCATCTTCAGCTGCTTCATCAATGACCTTCCCTCCATCATATGGTCAGAAATGGGGATGTTCGCTGATGACTGCACAGTGTTCAGTTCCATTCGCAACCCTTCAGATAATGAAGCAGTCCATGCCCGCTTGCAGCAAGACCTGGACAATATCCAGGCTTGGGCTGATAAGTGCCAAGTAACATTCGCACCAGACAAGTGCCAGGCAATGACTATCTCCAACAAGAGAGAGTCTAACCACCTCCCTTTGACATTAAACGGCATTACCATTGCCGAATCCCCCATCATCAACATCCTGGGGGTCACCATTGACCAGAAACTTAACTGGACCAGCCACATAAATACTGTGGCTATAAGAGCAGGTCAGAGGCTGGGTATTCTGTGGCGAGTGACTCACCTCCTGACTCCCCAAAGCCTTTCCACCATCTACAAGGCACAAGTTAGGAGTGTGATGGAATACTTTCCACTTGCCTGGGTGAGTGCAGCTCCAACAACTTTCAAGAAGCTCTCCACCATCCAGGACAAAGCAGCCCGCTTGATTGGTGCCCCATCCACCACCCTAAATATTCACTCCCTTCACCACTGGCGCACCGTGGCTGCAGTGTGTACCATCTACAGGATGAACTGCAGCAACTCGCCAAGGCTTCTTCGACAGCACCTCCCAAACCCGCAACCTCTACCACCTAGAAGGACAAGGGCAGCAGGCACACGGGAGCAATACCACCTGCACGTTCCCCTTCAAGTCATACACCATCCCGACTTGGAAATATGTCGCCGTTCCTTCATCATCACTGGGTCAAAATCCTGGAACTCCATTCCTAACAGCACTGTGGGAGAACCTTCACCACATGGACTGCAGCAGTTCAAGAAGGCGGCTCACCACCACCTTCTCAAGGGCAATTAAGGATGGGCGATAAACACTGGCCTCGCCAACGACGCCCACATCCCATGAGCAAATAAAAAAAAAATTGGCTGCCACATTTTCATACTTTACAACAGTGACTGCATTTCAAAAGTAATTCATTGGCTGTGAAGCACTTTGGGACGTTGTGACAGAAGCTATATAAATGCAAGTTCTTCCTAATGAAGGAAATCACACACAAAGACTAACCACCATGGGACTATTTAACTCATTTTCCCATATTTTAATAGCCTGGTATCACGCTTTTCATTAAATACTACATTTAATTATAGCTGCATATTACATCAGATTGAAGTGAAAACTTGGGTAGCATTTTTATATTAAAAAACTGGCACTAAATATAATAAATTATTCTAGCATGTGTCTGTTTAACAGTTCCATATCTTCTGAGAATATTTTTCTGAGCAGTACATGTAGTACTGTTCCAATTATGAGATCTAGTCAAAAATCCAAATGAACTAAACAGCATCTTTTAAACCAAATGTTTTTCATTTCTTTATTTTGGATAAACATAAGCCTCACAAAACACACGTAAGAAATAAATCTTTCCAGATACGTTGGTGTCCAGGTATCTTGATTCACTTCCAACCTGAAGGTCATGGCCTAGAAATTTGATCACGATCACAACCAGTAATGGTGTGGGGCTGGAAGAGAAGTCATTGCTGGAGGTGCTGTGGCTGTGATCAGATGGATAAAAGTGGAACCAAGTGAGGACAGACCCACTGAACTGGACAACAGAGGAGAGGCACTGGAGGAGGCTGGTGTAATTAAACATGTCAAAGGCTGCAGTAAAATTGAGGAAGACGGCAGGGGTGTGGGGGGGGGGGAATAATGTTCCATGGAGTCATTTGTGACTTTCGTTAGAAATATCTCAGTGCTGTGGCAGAAGCGGAAACCTGATTGGAGAGATTAAAACAGGGAGTTACTGGTGAGATGGGCACGGATTTGGGAGGCAACAACAGGTTGGCTCCCTGCGCTTGTTAGAGATGAGGGTGGAGGGGACAGGAGATAGGAGACAGTTGGTAGTGGGGAAAAGAAACTGGGATTAAAGTAACTCTCCCGGAAGATCCTGGAGTAGCGTGTAGTTTTGGCAGAGTGAGATCTGGTCGAGTTTGATGTGGTCCAGCCAAATCTATTGATGAATGGTAGACAGTTGTTGCATCCGATCACCCAAGTCTGTGCCCCTTGGACTTGAGGAAGCAAAGGTGGGGGCCATACTTGGGGAATCACTGAGATAGGAGACTTTGAAAGCTTTGCTGGGGATAAGGATATCAAAGGTAGAGGTGAATGAGCAATTGTGCAAATCAATGGCTGCAGAAGTATCATGTTGAATGGAGAGTCATAAGAACATAAGAAATAGGAGCGGGAACCTGCTCCGTCATTCAATAAGATCATGGCTGATCTTCAACCTCAACTCCACTTTCCTACCCGATCCCCATATCCCTTGTTTCCCCTAGATTCAAAAAATCTAGCGATCTCAGCCTTGAATATATTCAACGACTGAGCATCCACAGCCCTCTGGGGTAGAGAATTCCAAAGATTCACAACCCTCTGAGTGAAGAAATTCCTCCTCAGCTCAGTCTTAAATGGCCCACCCCTTATCCTGCGACTATACCTCCTAGTTCTAGACTCTCCAGCCAGGGGAAACATCTAGCCTGTCAAGCCCTCTCAGAATCTTATATGTTTCAATGCAATCACCTCTCATTCTTCTAAACTCCAGAGAATATTGGCCCATTTCCAGAGAGTATAGGCCCATTAGCCAAAGGCTAGGCAATTAGGAGTTTGAAAATGCAGCAGTAAATTACTCTGGGGGAGTTTTTCCCAGGGTGGGCACAGAAGGAAGCAGAGTTGGAAGTGGGTACGGAGTACGAGGTGGTGAGGAATACAAGGACGTGGTCAGAGGTGACCTTGTCAATGATTGAGACCATGGGCGTAGAGAGGCCACCGGAGATGGCTAGGTTGAGAAGGGGGCTGTGAATATGGGTAGGAGAGTTTATATGGAGGGAAATGTTTAGTGAGAAAGGGAAGGTGGCAATGTCAGAGCAGGGAAGGCAAAGGTGGCTGAGATGGAGATTGAAATCACTGAGGTTGAAAAGTAACACAATGCAGAAAATGAGGATTTTAAAGGAGGCAAGAAGGGTGTGACAACGTGAGATGCTTGAAGAAGGAGAAAGTGCCAGAAGGGTAGGGGGAGACACCAAGGTGTGACTTGGTGACAAAGGGCACGCTGCCAGACAGTGGATTAGGCAGGGCAGGTGGTAGAAGTATAGCCAAGCAGAGGGACTTTGGTGAGGGTCAAGGTGTCGCCATCCTTGAGCCAAGTTTCAGTCAAAGGCAGGATGTCAATGCAATCATCCACAATAAGTTCGTGGATGGCAAGGACTTTGCGAAGTGAATGGACATTCTGGTAGGATATGTGGAGAAATGGTGATTGTTGATCTGCCGGCTGAGTCCAAGAGAGCGGTGGTGATTGTGGTGAGCAGGATGAGGAGAACGTTGGTACGGTTCGCCCTAAGTGGGCATTCTAGACGGGAAGGTTGACATGAAAGGAGGATGGGCATTAGGATTGGTGTTCTTAAGAAGGCTGCGATGGTGCCTTGATGGATCCTTTGGAGAATGCCAAGAAAAATACAGAGGTAGCCATGGGTTTATTCGCGGGGGATTCAAGCCAGGGATTGCTTGGAATCCCCCTTGAAGAAGCCCACAGCTTGAATATTGGGCTTGGGGTGGTGGGGGGTGGAATACCGGGTAGCCTAAATGAAACTTGATGTTTGAGATTATCATTGAATATTTCTGTTCCATGCACACTACTTAAACTTCTGCTATCATCAGTTTCAAATACTAACTCAGGTCCTTAAGAAGCCAAAATTCTTCTTGCAATAAATGTGAGGCAGGCCTGGTTTTCAGCTTAATCAACAAACCCTTATAAAAATATGGGGATCTATAATTTTAAAATATGCGATTGCTATGAGAACGCTTTCATTAACAGAACGTTCAAATATTAGTTCTATAACGATGATTCTTTAACATTTCCTAAGCAGCTAATGAGCCACTTGACCAGTCTAAATGCGACCAACTTCATTAATCCAGCTGTGCAGTGCAGAATTTTTCTGTTAATTGGCTCAACAAGTGAGCATAGCTGCTGCGTTGAGTGCAACATGGCAAGAATCAGAACTGAGGTACTATCAGACCTAACTATAATTTATAGTTCCCTACTGATGCTATTCTAAAGAGAATTAAAAACTGTATTTAGACTGAGAGAAATCACATCGTGAGTAGAATTGATACTATTCCCTACATGGTTCTTTTATGTGTCCTAAGATGAATGTTGAATGAGATTTCAATATGCACCTTTGTGAAGAAAATGATTCACAGAATGACGTATCTATGAAAACTGCAGTTATTAACTCTGACAAATTGAGGGCTATTCAACTTTAGTTTTATCTCTGGAACTTGTTTGTCTTTAATGCCACTAATAACCATATTGCGGGTAATATAAACCAAACCTGCCAGGCAGGAAACAATGTGTTGGAGGACAAAGAAATTGATTAAGAGGGGAAAAATAGAGTATGAGAGTAAACTAGCAGGGAACATAAAAACTGACTGTAAAAGCTTCTGTAAATATGTAAAGAGAAAATGATTAGTAAAGACAAATGTAGGTCCCTTACAGTCAGAAATGGGGGAAATTATAATGGAGAACAAAAAAACGGCTGAACAATTAAACACATACTTTTGTCCTGTCTTCACAAAGGAGGACACAAATAACCTCCCAGAAATGTTAGGGAACCAAGGGTCGAGTGAGAGGGAGGAACTGAAGGAAACCTGTATTAGTAAAAAAATAGTGCTAGGGAAACTAATGGGGCTAAAGGCTGACAAATCCCCAGGGCCTGATAATCTACATCCCAGAGTACCAAAGGAAGTGACCCTGGAAATAGTGGATGCATTGGTGATCATCTTCGAAAATTCTATAGACTCTGGCACAGTTCCTACAGATTGGAGGGTGGCAAATGTAACCCCACTATTTAAAAAAGGAGGGAGAGAAAAAACAGGGAATTACAGACCAGTTAGTCTAAAATCAGTAGTAGGGAAAATGCTAGAGTCTATTATAAAAGATATGATAACAGAACACTTGGAGGGCATTAACGGGATTGGACAAAGTCAGCATGGGTTTATGAAAGGGCAATCATGCTTAACAAATCTACTGGAGTTTTTTGAGGATGTAACGAGTAGAATAGATAGGGGAGAACCAGTGGATGTGGTGTACTTGGATTTTCAGAAGGTTTTTGATAAGGTCCCACACAAGAGGTTAGTGTGCAAAATTAAAGCACATGGGATTGGGGGGAATATACTGGCATGGATTGAGAATTGGTTGACAGACAGGAAACAGAGAGTAGGAATAAACGGGTCTTTTTCCGTCTGGCAGGCAGTGACTAGTGGGGTACCGCAGGGATCAGTGCTTGGGCCCCAGCTATTCACAATATATATCAATGATTTGGATGAGGGAACTAAATGTAACATTTCCAAGTTTGCAGATGACACAAAGCTGGGGTGGAATGTGAGCTGTGAGGAGGATGCAAAGAGGCTCCAATGTGATTTAGACAAGTTGGGTGAGTGGGCAAGAACATGGTCGATGCAGTATAACGTGGATAAATATGAGGTTATCCACTTTGGTTGTAAAAACAGAAAGGCAGATTATTATCTGAATGGTGATAGATTGGGAAAAGGGGAGGTGCAACGAGACCTGGGTGTCCTTGTATACCAGTCGCTGAAAGCGAGCATTCAGGTGCAGCAAGCAGTTAGGAAGGCGAATGGTATGTTGGCCTTCATTGCAAGAGGATTTGAGTACAGGAGCAGGGATGTCTTACTGCAGTTATACATGGCCTTGGTGAGACCACATCTGGAGTATTGTGTGCAGTTTTGGTCTCCTTATCTGAGGAAGGATGTCCTTGCCATTGGAGGGAGTGCAACGAAGGTTTACCAGACTGATTCCTGGGATGGCAGGACTGACGTATGAGGAGAGATTGGGTCGAATGAGAGGTGATCTCCTTGAAACATATAAAATTCTAACAGGACTAGACAGACTAGATGCAGGGAGGATGTTCCCGATGGCTGGGGAGTCCAGAACCAGGGGTCACAGTCTCAGGATACGGGGTATGCCATTTAGAACCGAGATGAGGAGAAATTTCTTCACTCAGAGGGTGGTGAACCTGTGGAATTCTCTACCATAGAGGGCTGTGGAGGCCAAGTCATTAGATGTATTCAAGAAGGATATAGATATATTTCTTAATGCTAAAGGGATCAAGGGATATGGGGAAAAAGCGGGAACAGGGTACTGAGTTAGACAATCAGCCATGATCATTTTGAATGGCGGAGCAGGCCCGAAGGGCCAAATGGCCTACTCTTGCTCCTTTTTTCTATGTTTCTATGTTTTAAACTTGTCTGATTTACTCTCCATTGAAGTCAATGTTTTAAGTACCTTCAGTGGGCACTAAAAAGTAGATTATAAGGATGATATTGTCTTAATAATGTCAGTTAACGCTTTCTCACCACTCAAAACATTTTACATTCCATTGAAGTCAATGGAACATAGGAACATAGGAACAGGAGTAGGCCATTCAGCCCCTCGTGCCTGCTCCGCCATTTGATAAGATCATGGCTGATCTGTGATCTAACTCCATATACCTGCCTTTGGGTTGGGTTAAAATGATCCCCTTGAAAAAGCATATCGTTAACTGACATTTTTAAGACAAAGCTAGTCCTTGTAATCTACTTTGTAGTGCCTGCTGAAGGTACTTACAACAATGGCCAACATGTGGATCTAATCCTTTAGCCAAATTGTTAAAAAAATTTGCCCCAAAAATCCACAGGCCTATTTAAACGAGTGTTGCACCCCTGAGCTGGGACACCAGTGCTGTCCAGTGCTGACCTTGTTGTAAAGATTACAGCAGTAGCATGGGGGAGCAGCAGGTAAGTAGGTGTGATTGATACAGTTGCCGGGAATTTCTTCGGGGACTTCTTCTGCTCCGCAGCTGTAACTTCGGCAGAAACCCCGTTTATTATATCTGTATTGAGGCTGCATCACACCGTCAAAATAATCATTGCTCCACAGCCTCCCTACGTTGGGACCTGTGCTCTAAAATGTTTGCAATACTTGGATCACTTTCCCATGAGGAAAGGCTGAAGTTGTCTCTGATCTGCCAGCCACTCTATACATTTCTCTCCACTCTCCCACTCTCCAATCTTCTCCCTGTGACAGTTCAAAATTTTCCCCTTTGTTAAACTCACTAATGTCAGTTCTTATCTGGAGTTAAATGATTTTCAAAGAGTTTCTAACCTCGTATAAAGTGGTACAAGTTTCTCATAATTGACATTTAACAGGCTCCCAACAAGTATATTATGGCTTTGTTCCAAACCTTTTTGTTAAGGTTTGTGGTAGGAATCATCAGAGAAACAAATAATCTATTAGTGCTTACCCCCCCCACCCTCCCCAATTCCAACAATTTTTACAAACTTCTACTTTTTTGACGAATTGAATTGAATGAGGGATTTTAGCTCTCCGTGCTCAATATGCTGTCAGCAAGCATCCATCTGCTGAGTCAGATACCCCACTGATCAGCGACTTTGTTGATAGTGTCCTCTGATAGACTGTTTACCTCCAATCAATCTGGTGGTTTAGACTTTTCCTCTTTGCGTGTTGGTATTACTGGACTGGAGATAAGGCTGACAGGAGGCTGGTCTTGTTCCTGCAGTTGCAGATAATGTCAGTTCCCTAGACACTTGTAGGTATGATTATGGTCTGGTGTCTTATCTTATCTTATCGAAGTTCAGCTGTACATTTGTCAGGAAGAAAAGCAAGCCAACGACAGCAAAAGAAGTTTTAAAATACTGTACAAAACCACACACACTGCACACACATGTCTTCAGTAAAGCTAGACTGATTGTCCACTGCCCATTGGTGATGGATGAAGAGAATTGTGACCTGACTGTGTAAAGTCATATTGACAAATATTTTGAAAGGGAGGTTAGAGGGATTTTACCTTTGGCCATTCGCTAATTTTACAGCATATCTGTTCACAGATATTTCATTACAAATGGTGAGAGAGTCATCATACATTTAAACTCAGGTGCTTATTTTGCTTGATGATCTTGAATATATACAGGGTTCTTGTTCTTGTGTAATGTATCTAGATAAAATAAAAGAATTATATGGTAGGACTTAGCCAACCAGAAGGAAAATGGATTACATTGGTTTAATACCATAATGTTCTAGCAGGATTTTAATTGCCTTGTAAAATTAGAAATTCACATGATATAAAATATCAAAACACCAAAATATTAATTTTTACAAGTACACTGACAACACATTTTGTAATAAAATGAATGATCACTCACATTCTGTGCATCAACAACTGAAGTTCCTTTTGTGTCCTCTGACATTCCCTCTAATTTTCTTCTTTACCCCTTTCTTTATGAAGGCAGTGGCCCATGGTGGGGTACATCCAAGTGGCCATTTGTCTTAAGTGAGTCTCTAGATAGTAAAGCTTAGGTTTACCGTACCAGCATTATTTTAACATCTGTGGTAACCACAGCCATTAAAATAACACCATTAATAAAATTCAATCATGGAAGCAATTACAACCAAGCTCAATCTGTTTTCACTTGATACAGTATGCTGCAGTATTTATTTGGTAATAATAAGGTAAAGGCACTAGGTAAGGCCTCTGCAAAGGCATTAACAGCAGATGTTATGTTCTTTTGCCATTAGTACATGTGAGTGAGAAGCCTCCCCTTAAATATGGGATCCCCCTGATCTATAAAGCTCAATAACAACTAACGTATTCTGAAGAGCAATTGGTAATATGCTGGAATATTCTGTCCAGTGATCAATATAACAATGCACTAATTTGGGTCCTTGAGCTGAAATGCTTGTAAGAAGTAAAATGCAAATCACCAGGATGAAAATTCTGTCACTCTGTAGAACAAACAAAGTGTTCCATAATATCTTATGGCTTATTCCTTCAAAAACTTGCTAGTGTAATTGATGATGTAACGAACATGGTACAGGATCAGTGCCTTTTTGAGGCGATAACAAACGTGGTAGATAAGGGAGTGTCTATGGATGTTATTTTCATGGACTTCCAGAAAACATTCGACAAGGTTCCACATAAGAGACTGTTAACAAAATTGAGAATGCATGTAATTGGAGGCAACCTATTGGCTTGGATAGGGAATTGGCTAGGAGGTAGGAGTCAGAGAGTAGAGATAATGGATATGTACTCAAATTGGCAGGTTGTGACTAGTGGCGTCCCCAGGTATCTGTACTGCGGCCTCAGGTTTTCACTATATAAATGACTTAGATGGAGGACTAGAGAGCCATACATTCAAGTTTGCTGAAGACACGAAGGTAGGTGGAACAGTAAATAGTGTAGATGGGAGCAGAAAGTTGCAAACATAAGAACATAAGAAATAGAAACAGGAGTAGGCCATCCGGCCCCTCGAGCCTGCTCCGCCATTCAACAAGATCACGGCTGATCTTCCACCTCAACGTCATTTTCCTGCACTATCCCCATATCCCTTGATGCCTTTAATATCTAGAAATCTATCGATCTCTGCTTTGAATGTACTCAATGACTGAGCCTCCACAGCCCTCTGGGGTAGAGAATTCCAAAGATTCACCACCCTCTGAGGGAAGAAATTTCTCCTCATCTCAGTCCTAAATGGCCTACCCCTTTATTCTGAGACTGTGACCCCTGGTTCTACACTCCCCAACCAGGGGAAACATCTTCCCTGCATCGACCCTGTCGAGCCCTGTAAGAATTTTGTATGTTTCAATGAGATCACCTCTCATTCTTCTAAACTCTAGAGAATACAGGCCTAGTCTACTCAATCTCTCCTCATACGACAATCCCGCCATCCCAGGAATCAGTCTGGTGAACCTTCATTGCACTCTCTCTATGGCAAGTACATCCTTTCTTAGGAATGGAGACCAAAATTGTACACAATACTCCAGGTGTGGTCTCACCAAGGCCCTATATAATTGCAGTAAAACATCTTTACTCCTGTACTCAAATCCTCTTGTAATAAAGGCCAACATGTCATTTGCCTTCCTAATTGCTTGCTGCACCTGCATGTTAGCTTTCAGTGACTCATGTACAAGGACACCCAGGTCCCTTTGAACATCAATGTTTGCCAATCTTTCACCATTTAGAAAATACTCTACATTCCTGTTTTTCCTACCAAAGTGGGTAACTTCACATTTTTCCACATTATATTTCATCTGCCATGTTCTTGCCCACTCACTTAGCCTGTCAATATCCCCTTGAAGCTTCTTTGCATCTTCCTCACAACTCACATTCCCACCAAGTTTTGTGTCATCAGCAAACTTGGAAATATTACATTTGGTCCCTTCATCCAAATCACTGATATAGATTGTGAATAGCTGGGGCCCAAGCACCGATCCCTGCTGTACCCCACTAGTCATAGTCTGCCAATCTGAAAAAGACCTGTTTATTCCTACTCTCTGTTTTCTGTCTTAACCAATTCTCAATCCATGCCAGTATAATACTCTCAATTCCATGTGCTCTAACTTTGTTCACCAACCTCGTGTGTGGGACCTTATCGAAAGCCTTCTGAAAATCCAAATACACCACATCCACTGGTTCCCCCTTATCCAGTCTACAAGTTACATTCTCAAAGAACTCCAATAGGTTTGTCAAACATGATTTCCCGTTCATAAATCCATGTTGACTCTGCCAAATCCTATTATTATTTTCTAAGTGTCCTGTTATCAAATCCTTTATAATAGATTCTAGCAATTTCCTGACTTACTGATGTGAGGCTAACAGGTCTGTTTTCACTCTCCCTCCTTCCTTAAATAGTGGGGTTACATTTGCCACCCTCCAATCTGCAGGAACCATTCCAGAATTGATAGAATTTTGGAGGATGACAACCAATGAATCCACTATCTCTATAGCCACCTCTTTCAAAACCCTGGGGTGTAGATCATCAGGGCCTTGGGATTTATCGACTTTCAGTTTCATTAATTTCTCTAGTACTTTTTTTCCCCTAATACTAATTTCTTTCAGTTCCTCATTCTCACCAGAGCTTTGGTTCTTGAGTATTTCTGGGAGGTTTTTTGTGTCTTGTTCCGTGAAGACAGACACAAAATTTTGGTTAATTTCTCTGCCATTTCCTTATTCCCCATTATAAATTCTTCCATCTCTGTCTGTAAGAGACCCGCATTTGCCTTCACCAGTCTTTGCCTTTTTACATACCCATAGAAGCTTTTACAGTCCATTTTTATGATTCTCGCTAGTTTACTCTCATATTCTATTTTCCCTTTCTTTATCAATTTCTTGGTCCTCCTTTGCTGAATTCTAAAATGCTCCCAATCCTCAGGCTTACTGCTTTTTCTGGCAAATTTATATGCCTCTTCCTTTGATTTAATACTATCTTTAATTTCTCTTGTTAGCCACGGTTGGACCTTTTTTCCTGTTGGGTTTTTGTGCCGTAAAAGAATATATATTTGTTGCAAATTATCTATTAATTCTTTAAATGCTAGCCATTGCCTGTCTACCATCATACCTTTAATGTAGTTCTCCAATCAACGACAGCCAACTTGCGCCTCATGCCTTCATACTTTCCTTTGTTTAGATTTCGGACCCTAGTTTGGGATTGAACATCACTTTCAAACTTAATGAAGGGACATTGATAGACCAAGCGAGTGGGCAAAACTGTGGCAGATGGAGTTCAATGTAGGAAAATGTGAGGTTCAGGAGAAGCGGCTGAGCGGAGTATACAGTTCAGGAGAAGCGGATGAGCGGAGTATACAGTTCAGGAGAAGCGGCTGAGCGGAGTATACAGTTCAGGAGAAGCAGATGAGCGGAGTATACAGTTCAGGAGAAGCGGATGAGCGGAGTATACAGTTCAGGAGAAGCGGCTGAGCGGAGTATACAGTTCAGGAGAAGCGGATGAGTGGAGTATACAGTTCAGGAGAAGCGGATGAGTGGAGTATACAGTTCAGGAGAAGTGGATGAGTGGAGTATACAGTTCAGGAGAAGTGGATGAGTGGAGTATACAGTTCAGGAGAAGTGGATGAGTGGAGTATACAGTTCAGGAGAAGTGGATGAGTGGAGTATACAGTTCAGGAGAAGCGGCTGTGCGGAGTATACAGTTCAGGAGAAGTGGATGAGTGGAGTATACAGTTCAGGAGAAGTGGATGAGCTGAGTATACAGTTCAGGAGAAGTGGATGAGTGGAGTATACAGTTCAGGAGAAGCGGCTGTGCGGAGTATACAGTTCAGGAGAAGTGGATGAGCAGAGTATACAGTTCAGGAGAAGTGGATGAGCGGAGTATACAGTTCAGGAGAAGCGGCTGAGCAGAGTATACAGTTCAGGAGAAGTGGATGAGTGGAGTATACAGTTCAGGAGAAGTGGATGAGCGGAGTATACAGTTCAGGAGAAGTGGATGAGCAGAGTATACAGTTCAAGAGAAGTGGATGAGCGGAGTATACAGTTCAGGAGAAGCGGCTGAGTGGAGTATACAGTTCAGGAGAAGCGGCTGTGCGGAGTATACAGTTCAGGAGAAGTGGATGAGCGGAGTATACAGTTCAGGAGAAGTGGATGAGTGGAGCATACAGTTCAAGAGAAGTGGATGAGTGGAGTATACAGTTCAGGAGAAGTGGATGAGCGGAGTATACAGTTCAGGAGAAGCGGCTGTGCGGAGTATACAGTTCAGGAGAAGTGGATGAGCAGAGTATACAGTTCAGGAGAAGTGGATGAGCGGAGTATACAGTTCAGGAGAAGCGGCTGTGCGGAGTATACAGTTCAGGAGAAGTGGATGAGTGGAGTATACAGTTCAGGAGAAGTGGATGAGCGGAGTATACAGTTCAGGAGAAGCGGCTGTGCGGAGTATACAGTTCAGGAGAAGTGGATGAGTGGAGTATACAGTTCAGGAGAAGCGGCTGTGCGGAGTATACAGTTCAGGAGAAGCGGCTGTGCGGAGTATACAGTTCAGGAGAAGTGGATGAGCGGAGTATACAGTTCAGGAGAAGTGGATGAGCGGAGTATACAGTTCAAGAGAAGTGGATGAGCGGAGTATACAGTTCAAGAGAAGTGGATGAGCGGAGTATACAGTTCAGGAGAAGTGGATGAGCGGAGTATACAGTTCAGGAGAAGTGGATGAGCGGAGTATACAGTTCAGGAGAAGTGGATGAGCGGAGTATACAGTTCAGGAGAAGTGGATGAGTGGAGTATACAGTTCAGGAGAAGTGGATGAGCGGAGTATACAGTTCAGGAGAAGTGGATGAGCGGAGTATACAGTTCAGGAGAAGTGGATGAGTGGAGTATACAGTTCAGGAGAAGTGGATGAGCGGAGTATACAGTTCAGGAGAAGTGGATGAGCGGAGTATACAGTTCAGGAGAAGTGGATGAGCAGAGTATACAGTTCAGGAGAAGTGGATGAGTGGAGTATACAGTTCAGGAGAAGCGGCTGAGTGGAGTATACAGTTCAGGAGAAGTGGATGAGCGGAGTATACAGTTCAGGAGAAGTGGATGAGTGGAGTATACAGTTCAGGAGAAGTGGATGAGCGGAGTATACAGTTCAGGAGAAGTGGATGAGCAGAGTATACAGTTCAAGAGAAGTGGATGAGTGGAGTATACAGTTCAGGAGAAGCGGCTGTGCGGAGTATACAGTTCAGGAGAAGTGGATGAGCAGAGTATACAGTTCAAGAGAAGTGGATGAGCAGAGTATACAGTTCAAGAGAAGTGGATGAGTGGAGTATACAGTTCAGGAGAAGTGGATGAGCGGAGTATACAGTTCAGGAGAAGCGGCTGAGCGGAGTATACAGTTCAGGAGAAGCGGATGAGTGGAGTATACAGTTCAGGAGAAGTGGATGAGTGGAGTATACAGTTCAGGAGAAGCGGCTGAGCAGAGTATACAGTTCAGGAGAAGTGGATGAGTGGAGTATACAGTTCAGGAGAAGTGGATGAGCAGAGTATACAGTTCAAGAGAAGTGGATGAGTGGAGTATACAGTTCAGGAGAAGTGGATGAGCGGAGTATACAGTTCAGGAGAAGCGGCTGAGCAGAGTATACAGTTCAGGAGAAGTGGATGAGCAGAGTATACAGTTCAAGAGAAGTGGATGAGTGGAGTATACAGTTCAGGAGAAGTGGATGAGCGGAGTATACAGTTCAGGAGAAGCGGCTGTGCGGAGTATACAGTTCAGGAGAAGTGGATGAGTGGAGTATACAGTTCAGGAGAAGTGGATGAGTGGAGTATACAGTTCAGGAGAAGCGGCTGTGCGGAGTATACAGTTCAGGAGAAGTGGATGAGCGGAGTATACAGTTCAGGAGAAGTGGATGAGCGGAGTATACAGTTCAGGAGCAGTGGATGAGCGGAGTATACAGTTCAGGAGAAGCGGCTGTGCGGAGTATACAGTTCAGGAGAAGTGGATGAGCGGAGTATACAGTTCAGGAGAAGTGGATGAGCGGAGTTTACAGTTCAGGAGAAGTGGATGAGCGGAGTATACAGTTCAGGAGAAGCGGCTGTGCGGAGTATACAGTTCAGGAGAAGTGGATGAGCGGAGTATACAGTTCAGGAGAAGTGGATGAGCGGAGTATACAGTTCAGGAGAAGTGGATGAGCGGAGTATACAGTTCAGGAGAAGTGGATGAGTGGAGTATACAGTTCAGGAGAAGTGGATGAGTGGAGTATACAGTTCAGGAGAAGTGGATGAGTGGAGTATACAGTTCAGGAGAAGCGGCTGTGCGGAGTATACAGTTCAGGAGAAGCGGCTGTGCGGAGTATACAGTTCAGGAGAAGTGGATGAGCGGAGTATACAGTTCAGGAGAAGTGGATGAGTGGAGTATACAGTTCAGGAGAAGTGGATGAGCAGAGTATACAGTTCAGGAGAAGTGGATGAGTGGAGTATACAGTTCAAGAGAAGTGGATGAGCAGAGTATACAGTTCAAGAGAAGTGGATGAGTGGAGTATACAGTTCAGGAGAAGTGGATGAGCGGAGTATACAGTTCAGGAGAAGCGGCTGTGCGGAGTATACAGTTCAGGAGAAGTGGATGAGCGGAGTATACAGTTCAAGAGAAGTGGATGAGTGGAGTATACAGTTCAGGAGAAGCGGCTGTGCGGAGTATACAGTTCAGGAGAAGTGGATGAGTGGAGTATACAGTTCAGGAGAAGCGGATGAGTGGAGTATACAGTTCAGGAGAAGCGGCTGTGCGGAGTATACAGTTCAGGAGAAGTGGATGAGCGGAGTATACAGTTCAGGAGAAGTGGATGAGCGGAGTATACAGTTCAGGAGAAGTGGATGAGTGGAGTATACAGTTCAGGAGAAGTGGATGAGTGGAGTATACAGTTCAGGAGAAGTGGATGAGTGGAGTATACAGTTCAGGAGAAGCGGATGAGCAGAGTATACAGTTCAGGAGAAGCGGATGAGCGGAGTATACAGTTCAGGAGAAGCGGCTGAGCAGAGTATAAAGGGAGCCACGCGAGGAATAAAAAAAATCAAGAAAAAGTCAAAAAGTGACGTCACAAGGCAAGGTGGAAGGCCGAGGCTAAGTTAGTAATTATTTAATTCATCGGTTAGTGTTTTAATGGTTAATGCTTTTGTGTTAGATAAACAGTAAAATGCCTTAACGCTAAACAAACAGTTTAACTGTTAGCTAACATGACAGAACAGCTGGGGTCCATGGTATGCACATCCTGTGGAATGCGGGAATTCCAGAACACTTTGTGTGTCCTGGAATATTCGCAGGAAGTGCTGCCAACTGCTCGAGCTCGAGCTCAGGGTTTCTGAGCTTGATGGGCAGCTGGTGTCACTACAGTGCATACGGGAAGCTGAGTGTTTTGTGGATAGCACGTTTCAGGAGGTGGTAACCCCACAGCTACAGAGAGTTCAAATGTCAGGAATCTTGCAACACCAGGTTATAGTGCAACAATTTTATTTTAAAATCACAAGCTTTCGGAGATTATCTCCTTCGTCAGGTGAGTGAGTGAGTGAAAGGTTCTCAAATCGCATATCTTATATTAGGCTGGGACACGCTCACACCAATCAAAGGTGTCGTTGGTGTTCAGACAGGTTAGCCACAGAAAACAGTTCTGAATACACAATGGGTCAGGTTACAAAGCCAGAGAGAGAAAGAGACCCGAAAGGCAGAGAGAGAGAGAGAGAATGTCCAGTTGTATTAAAAACAGATAACTTTCTTTTTCCCTGCTTACGTGTAGCGTGACATGAACCCAAGATCCCGGTTGAGGCCGTCCTCATGGGTGCGGAACTTGGCTATCAATTTCTGCTCAACGATTTTGCGTTGTTGTGTGTCTCGAAGGCTGCCTTGGAGAACGCTTACCTGAAGATCGGTGGCTGAATGTCCTTGACTGCTAAAGTGTTCCCCGACTGGGAGGGAACCCTCCTGTCTGGTGATTGTTGCGCGGTGTCCGTTCATCCGTTGTCGCAGTGTCTGCATGGTCTCGCCAATGTACCATGCTCCGGGGCATTCTTTTCTGCAACGTATGAGGTAGACAACGTTGGCCGAGTCACAGGAGTATGAACCATGTACCTGGTGGGTGGTGTCCTCTCATGTGATGGTGGTATCTGTGTCGATGATCTGGCATGTCTTGCAGAGATTGCCGTGGCAGGGTTGTGTGGTGTCGTGGACGCTGTTCTCCTGAAAGCTGGGTAATTTGCTGCGAACGATGGTCTGTTTGAGGTTGGGTGGCTGTTTGAAGGCGAGTAGTGGAGGCATGGGGATGGCCTTAGCGAGGTGTTCATCGTCATCGATGACATGTTGAAGGCTGCTGAGAACTTGGCGTAGTTTCTCCGCTCCGGGGAAGTACTGGATGACGAAGGGTACTCTGTTGGTTGCGTCCCGTGTTTGTCTTCTGAGGAGGTCTATGCGATTCTTCGCTGTGGCCCGTCGGAACTGTCGATCGACAAGTCGAGCGTCATATCCCGTTCTTACGAGGGCGTCTTTCAGCGTCTGTAGGTGTCCATCGCCTTCCTCCTCGTCTGAGCAGATCCTGTGTATTCGTAGGGCCTGTCCATAGGGGATGGCCTCTTTGACGTGGTTAGGGTGGAAGCTGGAAAAGTGGAGCATATCCGTAGGCTTGCGGTAGAGTGAGGTGCTGAGGTGCCCGTCTTTGATGGAGATTTGTGTGTCCAAGAACGAAACCGATTCTGAGGAGTAGTCCATGGTGAGTTTGATGATGGGATGGAACTTGTTGATGTTATCGTGTAGTCTCTTCAGTGATTCTTCGCCGTGGGTCCATAGGAAGAAAATGTCGTCGATGTATCTGGTGTATAGCGTTGGTTGGAGGTCCTGTGCAGTGAAGAAGTTGTGCTCGAACTTGTGCATGAAAATGTTGGCGTATTGAGGTGCGAATTTGGTTCCCATGGCTGTTCCGTGTGTTTGGGTAAAGAACTGGTTATCGAGGGTGAAGACATTGTGATCCAGGATGAAGCGGATGAGTTGTAGGATGGCGTCTGGAGATTGGCTGTTGGTTGTGTTGAGTACTGAGGCTGTTGCAGCGATGCCGTCATCGTGGGGGATACTGGTGTAGAGTGCCGAGACGTCCATCGTGGTGAGAAGTGTTCCTGGTTCAACTGGTCCGTGGGTGCTGAGTTTTTGTAGGAAGTCTGTAGTGTCGCGACAGAAGCTGGGTGTTCGCTGTACGATGGGTTTCAGGATGCCCTCGACGTATCCAGAGAGGTTCTCACACAGGGTTCCGTTGCCTGATACGATAGGACGTCTGGGTGTGTTGGCTTTGTGTATCTTTGGGAGGCAGTAGAACCTTTGGGAGGCAGTATCTTTGGGAGGCAGCTGGGAACCCCCAGCTTCTGTCGCGACACTACAGACTTCCTACAAAAACTCAGCACCCACGGACCAGTTGAACCAGGAACACTTCTCACCACGATGGACATCTCGGCACTATACACCAGTATCCCCCATGATGACGGCATCGCTACAACAGCCTCAGTACTCAACACCAACAACAGCCAATCTCCAGACGCCATCCTACAACTCATCCACTTCATCCTGGATCACAATGTCTTCACCCTCGATAACCAGTTCTTTACCCAAACACACGGAACAGCCATGGGAACCAAATTCGCACCTCAATACGCCAACATTTTCATGCACAAGTTCGAGCAGGACTTCTTCACTGCACAGGACCTCCAACCAACGCTATACACCAGATACATCGACGACATTTTCTTCCTATGGACCCACGGCGAAGAATCACTGAAGAGACTACACGATAACATCAACAAGTTCAATCCCATCATCAAACTCACCATGGACTACTCCTCAGAATCGGTTTCTTTCTTGGACACACAAATCTCCATCAAAGACGGCCACCTCAGCACCTCACTCTACCGCAAGCCCACGGACAACCTCACGATGCTCTACTTTTCCAGCTTCCAACCTAACCACGTCAAAGAGGCCATCCCCTATAGACAGGCCCTACAAATACACAGGATCTACTCAGACGAGGAGGAAGGCGATGGACACCTACAGACGCTGAAAGACGCCCTCGTAAGAACGGGATATGATGCTCGACTTGTCGATCGACAGTTCCGACGGCCACAGCGAAGAATCACATAGACCTCCTCAGAATACTAACACGGGACGCAACCAACAGAGTACCCTTCGTCGTCCAGTACTTCCCCGGAGTGGAGAAACTACGCCATGTTCTCCGCAGCCTTCAACATGTCATCGATGACGACGAACATCTCGCTAAGGCCATCCCCACGCCTCCACTACTCGCCTTCAAACAGCCACCCAACCTCAAACAGACCATCGTTCGCAACAAATTACCCAGCTTTCAGGAGAACAGCGTCCACAACACCACACAATCCTGCCATGGCAACCTCTGCAAGATATGCCAGATCATCGACACAGATACCACCATCACACGAGAGGACACCACCCACCAGGTACATGGTTCATACTCCTGTGACTCGGCCAAAGTTGTCTACCTCATACGTTGCAGGAAAGGATGCCCCGGAGCATGGTACATTGGCGCGACCATGCAGACGCTGCGACAACGGATCAACGGACACCGCGCAACAATCACCAGACAGGTGGGTTCCCTCCTAGTCGGGGAACACTTTAGCAGTCAAGGACATTCAGCCACCGACCTTCGGGTAAGCGTTCTCCAAGGCGGCCTTCGAAACACACAACAACGCAAAATCGTCGAGCAGAAATTGGTAGCCAAGTTCCGCACCCATGAGGACGGCCTCAACCGGGATCTTGGGTTCATGTCACGCTACACGTAAGCAGGGAAAAAAAAAGTTATCTGTTTTTAATACAACTTGACATTCTCTCTCTCTCTCTGCCTTTCAGGTCTCTTTCTCTGTCTGGCTTTGTAACCTGACCCATTGTGTATTCAGAACTGTTTTCTGTGGCTAACCTGTCTGAACACCAACGACACCTTTGATTGGTGTGAGCTTGTCCCAGCCTAATATAAGATATGCGATTTGAGAACCTTTCACTCACTCACTCACCTGACGAAGGAGATAATCTCCGAAAGCTTGTGATTTTAAAATAAAATTGTTGGACTATAACCTGGTGTTATAAGATTCCTTACATTTGTCCACCCCAGTCCATCACCGGCATCTCCACATCACAGAGAGTTCAGGCAGAGAGGGGTTGGGCGATCATCAGTCAGACTAGGAGGAACAGGCAGGCAGTGCAGGAGTCCCCTGGGAGGGTGGCACTCACAAACCAGTATTCAGTGTTGAATACCGGTGAGGGTGTTGACACCTCGGGGGAGTGCAGTCAGGAGCAAATCCATGGCACCGTGAGAGACTTGACTGCACAGGGGGCAAAAGAAATGCAGTTTTTATCGGGGATTCGATAGTCAGTGGGATCGACAGGCGTTTCTGCATCCGCCGATGTGAGTCCCACATGGTGCGTTGCTTCCCGTGTGTCAGGGTAAATGACATCACTGAGAGGGTGCAGAACATTTTGAGGGGGGAAGGGGAACAGCCAGAAGTCATGTTCCATGTGGGGACCAAGGACATAAGAAGGAAAAGGGATGAGGTCCTGCAGTCAGAGTTTCAGGAGCTAGGGAGGAAGTGAAATAGCAGGACCTCAAAGGTGGATTATTCCCAGGGCCACGCGCTGGTGAGTATAGGAATAGTAGGATAAGACAGGTTAATGCATGGCTGGAGAAATGGTGCAGGAGAGAGGGCTTCAGTTTCCCGGGGCATTGGGACCAGTTCTGGGTTAGAAGGGATCTGTTCAAGATGGACGGGTTGCACCTCAACAGAGCTGGGACCATTGTCCTCACAGGGAGATTAATATGTGCTAACTAATTCGACAGGGGGATGGGCACCAGGATGAAACATTAGAAAGGAGAAATAAGGTGCACAGAAGACTGAGAGGGAAATGTAGTGAACAATGTGGAGGATAGTAACAGACTTCAGGAGGACATAGACAAACTGGTGAAATGGGCAGACACATGGCAGATGAAATTTAACACAGAGAAGTATGAAGTGATACATTTTGGTGGGAAGAATGAGGAGAGGCAACAGAGAGACCTGGGGTGCACATTCACAAATCTTTGACAGTGGCAGGACAATGTGAGAAGGCTGTTAAAAAAGCATATGGGATCCTGGGCTTTATTAATAAAGACATAGGGGCTGATTTTCAGATGGCCGACTGGGAGCGTTGGGGGGCGAGGGGCTCCTAAATTGGCGGAAGCCCGGAGAGGGTTCAGAGCCCGGCTCCAACCCGCTGACTTCCGGGTTCCCCAGTAATGCATTCGGGCGTGCGCGCAGCTCACGAATGCGGGACTCTCAACGGCAATTAAAGCCGGCGGGATGCTGCTTTAGATAGTTATTTAGATACTTGAGGTACTTGACAGACCTCATTGAGTGGAGATTTTGGCAGGGGTGCAAAGTTGCTCACCCTGAGTCAGAAGGGCCGTTGTCAGGGCCTCAATGGACTCATTGGTGAGCCGTGCTTGAAGCTCCATGGAGGTTAGCCTTCCCTCCATCGCAGACATTCCCGCACTTACCTGCGACACTATTTCAGAGATGCCGTCACGTCCTTGTGACAGTATCTCAGAGATCCCCTCCTGTACCTGTGCCACCATTCCACTCATGCAGGAGTTGGACTCCTCCATCCTCTGCACGATTGTGGAGAGTGCGCGTGGCACTTGTTCCAGCACCTCAGCAAATGCGCTGCTGCCCCTCGATCATTCTCCTTTTCATGGCTGGCCCCCGGGGTTCAGCATCTGTGTTCAGCTGAGCAGAGCCTGGAGAGGAGTGCTCCCAACGACGCAGACTCTCCACAGCTGCCGCTGCCACCAGTGTCTGCTCGTGCTCACGTGTGTGGTGACTCACCATGTGCGACCCCAACTAACTGAGGACGGGGACCCACCGAGGTGTGAGTATCTGCGCTGGTGGATGGCTCGCTCAGATATGACGGTGCCCCCTCAGAGGCCGGCTGTTCCTCTGAGGAATCGCCCTCCGCTGTCACAGCAGTCACTGAAGGCCCTGTAAAAGAACAGAAGGCAATATTGAGCATGATGACAGATGTTGAGGTGCTGAAGATTGCAAGGCATGTTAACATCATTTGCTGTTGTGAGTGCTGAATGTTAAAGTTCTGTCACCAGACGTTTTTCGGGTGGCAGTCTCGGCGTCCCCGACGGACAGGCACTCGAGGGGGCAGCTTAGTTCCAGAGCCTCCTGCTCCGCGTCTATGAGGACGACCAGATGTTGCGGCCCCCCTCTGGTCTTCGCCCTCTCCCGTGCATTCTGGACTCTCTTCTCCTATAAGGGGTGAAAGTAGAGAGGCGTGAGTGAGGGATGGTGACGTGGCCAACCGATGAATGCGTTGGTTTGGGTGCGGCTGACCGTGAAAGAGATGCATCAGAGGGTGAGTATGAGACAGAGCCATGACATTGTATGAGGATTGGGTTGAGTGGTAGTGGTGGGATGAGTACTGGGGAGGTGAGTAAGTGCAGGTAAGTTGAGGATGAGGTTTGAGTGGGTGTGAGGAGTAATGTGATAGAGTAGTGTTGGCAGTGCAGAATGAGTAGTGGGGTGGGGGCGGTGATGTGGAAGACGGAGTGTGGGAGAATGAGTAAGCGTACTCACTTTGGCTGACCTAGTTAGATCATTGAAGCGCTTCCTGCACTGGGCCCAGGTGCGGGAGACGTTGTTGCTGCTGGTGAACTTCTCTGCCATCTCGAGCCAGGCCTTCTTGGTCCACCGGGTAGAAAATATCCCTCCTCCTCCTTACCCCATCCAGTAGCAGCTGGAGTGAGGCATCGGTAAATCTGGGAGCAGCCTTTCCCCTGGGCTGCTCCATTCTATAATTTTGGTTCTTTGCTGCAGGAGCAGCATCCTGAACCTATGGACAGGCCTATGTCCTGCACTTACCTGCACTTACTCACCTCCCCAGTACTCATCCACCACTACCACTCCACCCAATCCTCATACAATGTCATGGCTCTGTCTCATGCTCACCCTCTGATGCATCTCTTTCACGGTCAGCACCCCTATGGACAGGCCCTGCGAATACACAGGATCTGCTCAGACGAGGAGGAACGCGATGGACACCTACAGACGCTGAAAGATGCCCTCGTAAGAACGGGATATGACGCTCGACTCGTCGATCGACAGTTCCGACGGGCCACAGCGAAAAATCGCATAGACCTCCTCAGAAGGCTAACACAGGACGCAACCAACAGAGTACCCTTCGTCGTCCAGTACTTCCCCGGAGAGGAGAATCTACGCCATGTTCTCCGCAGCCTTCAACATGTCATCGATGACGACGAACACCTCGCTAAGGCCATCCCCACACCTCCACTACTCGCCTTCAAACAGCCACCCAACCTCAAACATACCATCGTTCGCAGCAGATTACCCAGCTTTCAGGAGAACAGCGTCCATGACACCACACAACCCTGCCACGGCAACCTCTGCAAGATATGCCAGATCATCGACACAGATACCACCATCACACGAGAGGACACCACCCACCAGGTACATGGTTCATACTCCTGTGACTCGGCCAACGTTGTCTACCTCATACGTTGCAGGAAAGGATGCCCCGGAGCATGGTACATTGGCGAGACCATGCAGACACTGCGACAACGGATGAACGGACGCCGCGCAACAATCGCCAGACAGGAGGGTTCCCTCCTAGTCGGGGAACACTTTAGCGGTCAAGGACATTCAGCCACCAATCTTCGGGTAAGCGTTCTCCAAGGCGGCCTTCGAGACACACGACAACGCAAAATCGTCGAGCAGAAATTGATAGCCAAGTTCCGCACCCATGAGGACGGCCTCAACCGGGATCTTGGGTTCATATCACGCAACACGTAACCCCACCAGCGAATAAAAGTTATCTGTTTTTAATACAACGGGTCATTCTCTGTCTTTCTCTTCCTTTCGGATGTTTCTCCCTCTCTCTCTCTGTCTTGTGTTCTGGCCGTTTGTATATTCGGTGGTCCTGTAGGTAACACCTCTCTGTCTGAACACTTTGATTGCCTTGACAACGGGCAGTTGGAAAGATTATCTGTAATCACCAGGTCTTGTTCTCTGAATATAAATGCGAAACGTTCAAGGATTCCCACATTCACCTGACGAAGGAGAAAGCCTCCGAAAGCTTGTGATTTTCAAATAAAATTGTTGGACTATAACCTGGTGTTGCAAGATTCTTTACATTTGTCAACCCCAGTCCATCACTGGCATCTCCACATCAAACCTTTATAAAACACTGGTTAGGCCTCAGCTGGAGTATTGTGTTCAATTCTGGGCACCACACTTGAGGAAGGATGTCAAGGCCTTAGAGAGGATGTGGAAAAGATTTACTAGAATGGTACCAGAGATGAGGGACTTCAGTTATGTGGAGAGACTGGAGAAGCTGGGGTTGTTCTCCTTAGAACAGAGACGGTTATTGGGAGATTTGATAGAGGTGTTCAAAATCATGACCGGTTTTGATAGAATAACTAAGGAGAAACTGTTTCCAGTGGCAGAAGGGTCAGTAACCAGAGGACACAGATTTAAGGTGATCGGCAAAAGAGCCAGAGGTGACACGAAGAAACATTTTTTTACACATGAGTTGTAATGATCTGGAATGCATTGCCTGAAAGGATGGTGGAAGCAGATTCAATAGTAACTTTCAAAAGGATAATTGGATAAATACTTGAAGGGAAAAAAATTACAGGGCTATGGTGAAAGAGCAGGGGAATGGGACTAATTGGATAGCTCTTCAAAGAGCAGGCTCGATGGGCCGAATGGCCTTCTCCTGTGCTGTACCTACTATGATACTGTACCTACTATGAAAGTGAACAGGGCAAATTCAGAGCACACTGCAGTCTCACCGTGTAGTAGACTGCTCCCATTTCTAAATTCAAGTATCTTTCACAGCAAAGTAATTAATGAGAGTATAATCGGATCTCCTATTTTTTCAGACGAATCTGTATACTTCAGGAAATGGAATTAATCATCATTATTCTACTCACCTATATTCATTACATGCAGTGGTTTTGCTTCATTCAGCATAGCACTGGTTTTTCCTTGGTAATTTAGCAAATCCTGTCTGTTACTGGTGCAATCAGCTAGAAGATGCATGCAAATCAATAACGACATGTTGGCACTGATAATAATTTAATGTCCAAGTGGAGCTGGATCTTCGATGTCATACATATCCTTTTATCTTCTAGTTTCTCAATTAGCAGGCCATTGGCAGTGCGCACCAAGAAATTTACACAAATATCAGCCTCCAATCAGTATCATTTAAAAAGGATTGTTACTCCAGCCTAAGTCGGCGCTCACAGAGATCCTAATTCTTTCTGTTGGATGTCTGATGACATCTCTGCTGTGATTTGCTTTACTGGTACACATGCTGAATTACCTACTCATTTACTGTTGGGATGTGTTTTGCCCTTTCAGAAAAACAAAGGTCTCCTCAAGGTAAATGGGAAATGTTGCAATTCTTCTACACTATCACCTTAACATTCAACTACAGTTTCTACTCGTTACCTGGATAGTTATGAGAAATGAGTATCTCAGAATCCATGATTTAAATATCAGACACTGGAGCTTTAGTGCCATCTGATTCTTGGCCATTAACAACAGGAATACCAAAGCTGTCAGTGAGAATTTTCCTCTGCTTTGTACCCGTGCAATGCTAATTCCCCAGGCATAAAGCCAGGAAAAAGGGGTAGAGACCTATGATGCTGGGTCTATGCCTCCTTTATAACGCCCTGGGATTTCCAGGATTTCCCTAAGGTTGGATTGGAATGGCCTACAAGTGGAGGCTAAGGGTGATTATGTAAATGAGGCAGGAGAGGGTGACCCCAGCCTTATTTTCCTCTTTAATCACCAGCGGTATATCTAATTTAAGTGGTTTCTAGAAGAAGTGAGCGTTAGGACCAGCACTCAACCTCCCTCCAATCAAAAGGTCAGAGACGAGGAGGCAGCAAACTCAAGCTAAGTAATTTTTTGTAACTCCCAAGAACAGGGATCGATGGCCAAAAGGCCCAGACAAAGACAGTCACTCCCACTGCTATAGGCCTCTCCGATCTACTGCAGCAGCTGACTTTCTTTCCCCATTTCCAGGTGCTTGTCCCTGTCAGGCAGCGGGCATGTGGCAGAGGAGCGCTGGCCAATGTAAATGATCTGAACTTGGATATGCAGACAAGCTTAGGTCAATGCATGGCCCATAAGTGCAGGGGCCATAGGAAAATCAGCCCTTTTAACACTTGCATAATGCAGAAGCATCAAGATATCTAGTTTGGGGAAAATCAAAAAGATAAAAAGGACAAATGATGGAAATCTGATGTAAGAATAGAAAATGCCTGAAATACACAACAGCCCAGAGAGCATCTGTAAAGAGAAAAGACAGGTTATGACATTGTGCATGAACAGTTCTAATGAAGGCATACATCTCATATGAACTGAGTTGCTGTACATTATCTATTAGATGTTTAAGAAAGTTTCATCATTTTAGAGGTTTTTTTAAAGAAGTATATTGGAAGGTATTTTAATAAAGGTACCTTTAGGATTCTGAAGCTAAACAATTTTTTTTGGACATCATGGCCCCGATATTACCAGGGAGGCGGGATGGCAGCGGTGGGGTGGGGGGGACTGGGCACGTGGGTAACCCACTCAGTGAAATCGGTCTGTTCCCCATGCGATTGCAGGTAAATTGAAGCCACTTACCGTGGCTTCCGGGTTTCCTGTCGTCAACCTGCACAGTGGGCGGACTGCGCAACTGCATCACAGGCTGTCAGCTGGAGGAGCCCTATTTAAAGGGGCAGTCCTCCAATGCTGCTCCTGCAGCAAAGAACCAAAAGTACAGAATGGAGCAGACCTGGGAAAGGTTGCTCCCAGATTTTACCAATGCCTCACTCCAGGTCCTACTGGATGGGGTGAGGAGGAAGAGGGATATTTTCTACCCAGTGGACGGGAGGAAGTGGCCTGTCTCTGCCACCAAGAAGGCCTGGCTGGATGTGGCAGAGGAGATCACCAGCAGCAGCAACGTCTCCCGCACATGGATCCAGTGCAGGAAGCGCTTCAATGACCTAACTAGGTCGGCCAAAGTGAGTACACTTACTCATTCTCCTACACTCCGTCTTCCACATCACCGCTCCCACCCCACAACTCCTTCTGCACTGCCAACACTACTCTATCACATCACTCCTCACACCCACTCAAACTCATCCTCAACTTACCTGCACTTACTCACCTCCCCAGTACTCATCCCACCACTACCACTCAACCCAATCCTCATACAATGTCATGGCTCTGTCTCATACTCACCCTCTGATGCATCTCTTTCACGGTCAGCCTCACCCAAACCAATGCATTCAGCCACGTCACCGTCCCTCACTCACGCCTCTCTACTTTCTTCCCTTATAGGAGAAGAGAGTCCAGAATGCACGGGAGAGGGCGAAGACCGGAGGGGGGCCGCAACATCAGGTCGTCCTCATGGACGGGGAGCAGGAGGCTCTGGAACTAAGCTGCCCCCTCGAGTGCCTGTCCGTCGGAACGCCGAGACTGCCACCTGACAAACGGCTGGTGATAGAACTTTAACATTCAGCACTCACAAATGAAGTTAACATGCCTTGCAATCTTCAGCACCTCAATATCTGTCATCATGCTCAATATTGCCTTCTGTTCTCTTAAAGGGCCTTCAGCAACTGCCATGACGGCGGAGGTCGATTCCTCAGAGGACCAGCCGGCCTCTGAGGGGGCACCGTCACATCTGAGCGAGCTATCCACCAGTGCAGATACTCACACCTCGGTGGGTCCCCGTCCTCAGTTAGTTGGGGTCGCACATGGTGAGTCACCACATGTGAGCACGAGCAGACACTGGTGGCAGGGGCAGTTGTGGAGAGTCCGCGTCGTTGGGAGCACTCTTCTCCAGGCTCTGCTCAGCTGGACACAGATGCTGAACCCCGGGGGCCATCCTTTAAAAGGAGAATGATCGAGGAGCAGCCGCACATTTGCGAGGTGCTGGAACAGGTGCCATGCGCACTCTCCACAATCAAACACAGGATGGAGGAGTCCAACTCCTGCATGAGTGGAATGGTGGTACAGGTACAGGAGGGAATCTCTGAGATACTGTCACAAGGACGTGAGGGCCTCTCTGAGATAGTGCCGCGGGTAAGTGCGGGAATGTCTGCGATGGAGGGAAGGCTAGCCTCCATGGAGCTTCAAGCACGGCTCACCAATGAGTCCATTGAGGCCCTGACAATGGCCTTTCAGACTCAGGGTGAGCAACTTTCTGCCGCCTTAAACAGGCAGGCAGATACTCTGGCACTAGCCTTAAAAGGCTTCACACATATCCTCCAAACTGTCGTCCAGCAGGGTTGTAGGAATGATGTGGGCCTGGCCCAGGAGAGGGATGATGGCGAAAGGAGACATGGAAGTGGGGACGCCACTCAAAGCGCTCCCATGTCTCACCCGTTGCCCCCCTCTCAACCAGTACCCGCAATGCTGCCTCCTCTCCAGGTGGCCAAGTCTGCCCCTGCACAGGTGCAGGTGGAGCAGTCTTTGGAGGGGCCGTCATGGGCACCGAAATCCAGAGGGCATAGGCCCAAAGCATCTGATCGGTCAGGGCATGAACAAGAGCAACCTGCCACTACCTCTGCTGCAGCCATAGGTGAAGCACCATGTAGGAGTAGTCGGAAGCAAAAGGCAAAGGTTTTGTGAGCACAAAGGGGATGCATAAGGATGTTTGATGGTTTGTCATGTTTTTTATTTATATTTGATTTTTGTTAATGGCACATTAAATATTATTATTGTCACCACTACTGCCACGTCTTGGCCATTCTTGACTGGCTTATGTAATAAGTCCGTTTCATGAGGTTCACCATGAACACCCACACTTGATGCTACCCATTGGGTCACCCTACAGTGGGTGTATGTGTAGTTGCACAACTATTTTGTGCAGGTGCCTGTGGTGCAGCACTGTGTTGTGGAGCTCCACGTGGCGGAGGTGGACGGCGTGCCTGGCGAGGCTGGTGATGTTGCTCCTCCTTGGATGAAGTGATGAATGCAGCTATGGCGCTCACCATCCTGACGGTATGAGTTTGAGGGGGTCCGCAAAGTAGGGAAATGTGTTTGCACAGCAGAGTTTAGGGTATAAATTAAGAATTTTGAGTGGAAAGACAAAGGTGTTGCAGCCAAAACTTTGTCTGAAGTGACAGAGTGCCCTGCTGCAATAAATGAAGTTTTCCCCCCAACTGTCAAATAATCCTTTGCATCTCCCACTGGCTGCTGGCTGAAACATGTCTGCTCCAACAGGGAGTGTTTCCCACAGCACTGGAAAGACGCTGAGGATCCTTCAAAATTGCCCCCCTGCCAAAATCCCCGCTCAATGAGGTCTCTCAAGTACCTCAATAACTATGTGAAGTAGCATCCCGCTGGCTTTAATTGCCAGTGGGAGTCCCACATGTGGGAGCAGCGCGCGCACCCGAACGCGTCACTGGGGAACCCAGAAGTCAGTGGGTTGGAGCTGGGCTCCGAACCCGCTCCAGGATTCTGCCATTTTAGGAGCTGTTGGCTAGGGGCTGATGTTGGCTAGGGGCTGCAGAAAGTAACATGAGATTCCCCAGCTGCTCATACACAGGCAAGAACAACTTTTGAACTGAAGTAACCTGAGTTCAGTCGCTGGCCTGAGCTGGCTGGAACCAGTTTGAATTAGCTAAGTTTTGTGAAAGACAAAGGAGATGTGATAAGACACAAGTCCTTGTTTAGAAAAGGAGTAATGAGGTAATGCTACCTAAGTCCTTGGGACAGAGCCAATGAGGAGAAGACACAGGGTAACCGAGCAAGCCTAAACCAACGAAAGAGAGAGACAGCACAGCTTGAAGAGATAAGATTCGGAATAAAATGAAGGATCTGGGGCGTGGAGCCAGAGCGAAGACTCCGGAGACCAACCATCGCAGAAGTGAAGACCCTACCTCAGGGACGTAGAGACGACATATATTCTGTGACCACTCGGAGTGTCAGAAAAACCTCGAAAGAGAGAGAGAGCGAAGACTCCGGAGACCAACCATCATGGAAGTAGAAGACCCTACGTCAGGGATGTAGAGACGACGTCGAGAGAGAGAGAGAATGGAACGCCTGGCCAGCGTCAGCTCTCCTTTTCGGGTGTTATCCTTTATATTCTGTGACCACTCAGGGAGTGTCGGAGAAACCTAGTGGGTGTGCATTTAGATCTTAGTTTGGGTATAAAACTGTATAACCTGGTGTAAACTGCATGCCTATATCTAACCAGATGTATAAGCTATATGTATATGATCTAACGGCGTGAATAAAGTGAATTGAGAGTTAAGAGAGAATTGACTCTTCTCCTTTTTGAACACTCCCTGTTGGAGCAGACGTGGTTCAGTCAGCAGCCAGTGGGAGATGCAAAGGACTATTTGACAGTTGGGAGGAAAACCTCATGTATTGCAGCAGGGCACTCTGTCACTTCAGACAAAGTTTTGACTGCAACACCTTTGTCTTTCCATTCAAAATTCTTAATTTATACCCAAAACTCTGCTTTGCAAACAAATTTACCTACTTTGCGGACCCCCTCAAACTCACACCGTCAGGATGGGGGGCGCCATAGCTGCATTCATCACTTCATCCGAGGACAAGCAACATCACCAGCCAGTAACCGTAACCGGTGACCTCCGGTCAACAGAGCCCCCCGCCCCCAATGCACCCGCTCCACCATCCGATAATCGGCCCTCATGTTTGTGTAGTGAATGTTGAGGCTAAAATGTTAATTAGGAATGATGTGCGCACTGATGTGCTGACATTATAGACTGGAGACTGGAACATCTCATGAGCTTCACTAACCCATTTTACAGGCAGCCAGTGTGTACAAGTTCACTGTTGACATTTTTTCTTTGAACTTGTGATGTAAAGTCAGAGGTTGGTTTAAATCCTGTTAAATTTGCAAGATTGGCGACTTTATTGGTATTTGTTGACAAATTCTAAAAAGCTAACATTTCCTGCCTACGTTTACATTTGCTGATCAATCATGGAAAATTGTTGCTAAATTGATTAGCAGATTTTGTTTATGGCAGAAATTGGCTATTAGCTTTTTTGGCTTCAAGTGTACAAAAAATGTTGGAAAATTCCAGTATTTGTCAATAATCCAAGATTTATTAATACAAAAGAGTTAACGAAACATCAACCAGATAAATTGGCTCAAACATTGATTTTTCATGTTTTAATGTCTTGACTCAAAATAATTGACAGAGGACCTGCTTATCTCTCATTCCAGCATGTCTGCTCTAACTTAATGATGTCTGGAGGATTCCATTGAGGAACCTTGTCATTCAGGATCTCCATAAAATGATTTTTTTCAATTAAGAAGAAACAGCAACAACCTGGAGCACGTGTGGAGGTAAGTCATTTTTGTCATCGTACTTATTACTGGATGTCTTTATTACTTCAAAATTATTAAAATCTGCTTATCTTTACCAGACTAGTATTTCTGAATTAAAGTTTAAAATTATTATATAATAAAATATTATTAGCCACATTTATTATACTGAAGTCTATATAATTTTCCCCAGTTTTCTTGCAATCATCTTCTGAAGGCAAGGGACTTGAGCTAGGGCAAGATATTGGGCCAGAATTTGCTGGGACAATAATTGAGAGTTTAGTATGCATTAATACGCCGTTATTAGTGTGTAAATGACCCAGCAATTTGTGGCGAGGAAGTGCTGGACGATTTGCTCCACTGTTAGCCTTACGAAAACGGGAGCTTCCGCTTGAGTTTCAAGAAATTGCTGCATTTGCGCTGTTAAAACGAATTAAACTTGCTGCCGAAACACAATTGCGTACCTGATGTCCACTGCTCCCATCCAGCCCAAGGAATGCCTGGATTTCCAGTCTATAGACTAGGGCCAACCTGGCACAGGCCCCTCCCCTTCCCACGGCCAGGGCTAGTACTGACAGCAGAGACAGGAATAGGAGACGCTGCTGCAGACAAATACTTTGGGGGTGAATTTGGGTCATTTCGCGCCCATTTTTAGGTGCTACGTGGCCAATTAAGCCTCGAAAATGGGGTCCAAGGTGTGTGCGCACACTTTCGATGGGATGTGTGCAGGACGCCATCTTGGAAAAGGGGTTTGTGCACATGTGCCTAAAGACCACTGGCAGCACGCAGAGATTATGACGTGAATCATTGCGCAATGCTGATTTAAAGGGACCGCTGCTATTTTACACTCCACACTCCATCCAATGCTCTGTCTTAACCTCGCACAGTTGAACATGACTTATAGTGCATCATCAGAGAACCTTGGTGCACGTTCTCTCCCAGGCGCAGCCATTCTTCAAAGTATCACATAACAGATTCAGTTTGAAACGACTCCCACCACTTTTTGCAGCCACAATGCACCTTCCCTTTAAGAGGTGCAGGCTACCTTTGAGAAGCGCGAGCCACTCGCGAAATTGGGGCCCCCTGCTGATGCGTGCAGCCAATCAACAGCGTAGGTAGCACTGGCTGCAAGCAGCAATCATTTAAAACAGGAGGCAGCACGAATGTAACATGCTGCCCGCATCGCAATGAACGGGCGCTGGTTAATCGTGTACCACGATCCTCGCACCCCTTTTCAGGGTGACCCCCTTTCTGTTTCAGGTCCGAGCTTCCTATCCCCATTTTAAATGCTGGTGAAAATGCGGATGGTGGGCCCCTTTTTCTGATCTCTTTTGCCCTACATGCACCAATTTATGGGTCATAATAGAGACAAATGTTGGACGTATTGTTTAGCATTCTCATTTGCCCTCTATTGGCTCAGCCACGACCAGTCATGTACTATTGTGCAACAGCTAACAGAACAAAACAACTCACATTAATTAGATATTATAAATTATTCTCTGGCCCTTTTCTTCTTAAACTACAAATGTATTTTTAATATAGATGATTGGCTATAATTATAGCAATAAAAACCCGAACACCACAGTAAATTCCTGCTGATGTTCTATTTTATGTGCTGATATGATTATTTGACATGGTTGTCTAATAGTCTTACTTTTAAAAAATTATGTTTTGACTAGTGTGTTTTCCTTATTTCCCTCTGCTTCACATCCTTCATCATGTTCTACAAGGATAGACAAACAAGGTATATAGATTCTGACACTGCTATTTACACTAGCTGAGCCAGTGGGAAGTACCAATACCTCAAGAAATGTAACTGGTTCCCTAAGGAGAGGCATCCTACCCAGTGACTCAGTCAAAACTCATTCATGATAGATGGTTCTCATCATCCACTATGGCCCATGACCTGACCATATGTCACTAGACACTTCTCTAATGAAGTTAAATACCACAAATGAAACATTGTACGCTGTGAAGTTAACTATTTTACACTAGATGTATATATTTAGTCAAACAAAAGAACATATGGCACTAATATATCAAAGTAATGTTGAAAATGATATTTTAGTTATCATTGACTCAATTAAATTAAAAGGAAAATAATTACTTTGTGGTTTTTACCATTCTAGAAAAGTACGTAAATATATCACAGATTGACATGACTTATTGCTGGTTATTCTCAAATGAAATTATGGTATTTTTCACCTAGTAATTTATGTTACAATTTCACATAAGATGCCATTTAATGATTATCTTCAGCTTGATGCACATAATTAGCAATTTATAAAATTATGATCAATTGAAAGCTGAATAGTTAGTCACATTGCATTGGTGCTGCTTGTTTACATTTAACAAAATAAAATAATTGTAGATAGCATATTCTGTCTTGAATTTGTACAAAATGCTCCATATCTAATTTAATATTAAATATGTTTAGATGGTCACTTTTCAGGTACAAAAACAGTTAAAAATAAAAAAATAATAGGAAAAAGTATTTAATAGACACCAAGTAGCCACATTTGGATTCTGTATAAATTAACAAGGCTTGTCATTTTGATAAATGGAAGCCCTCATTGTGCACAAAATAGTGCTGTGGCCATTTGGGACATGGTAGGATAATAGTTGAGCGACTTTCCTTTCTGAGAAAATGTACGGTCAGCATAATTGATGCAGCCAAATTTTTTGAGAGGGTTGTCCTATGAGGAGAGATTGAGTAGAACGGGCCTATACTCTCTGGAGTTTAGAACAATGAGAGGTGATCTTATTGGAACATATAAGATTCTGAGGGGGCTTGACAGGGAGTCGCTGAGAGATTGTTTCCCCTGGCTGGAGAGTCTAGAACTAGGGGGCACAGTCTCAGGATAAGGGGTCAGACATTTAGGATTGAGATGAGGAGAAATTTCTTCACTCAGAGGATTGGGAATCTTTGGAATTCTCTACCTCAGAGGGCTGTGGATGCTCAGTCAATGACTATATTCAAGGCTGAGATCGATAGATTTTTGGACACTAAGGGAATCAAGGGATATGTGGATCGAGTTGAGGTCGAAGATCAGCCATGATCTTATTGAATGGCAGAGCAGACTCGAGGGGCCGTATGGCCTAATCATGCTCCTATTTCTTATGTTTCTTATGTTGTTATGTTCTGCTGCACCATTCAGTGTAAGTATGTGTTACAAACTAAAGTCTAGAAATTCCTGATGCCAGTATTATCATACTGACACTTAAATTGTTCCTATGAGAGTCCTCTATCTGCTATTTTAACGTTGATATTAACCTGCTTATTTTAAATGGGATAGCACCTCTGCTGAAATAGCAGACAAAGAATTGCAAAACACCAACAATAATTTCTACACCTAAATATCTACAAAGCACTTGAGCCAGACGGAATGTACCCAGGAATTCTCAAGTAAATGAAACATTCAAAAAGCTAATATAAATGGTTAACATTTTTTGAAGAAATGACACCTGTACATTAGAACCTAAGAAATTAGAGCAGGAATGGGCCATACAGCCTCTCGAACCTGCTCCGCCCTTCAATAAGATCATGGCTAATCTTTTACCTCAACTTCACTTTCTCGCCCTATTCCCATATCCCTTGATTCCCAGGGTGTCCAAATATCTCAACGACTGAGCGTCCACAGTCCTCTGGGGTAGAGATTTCCAAAGATTCACTTTTGAATGAAGAAATTCTTCCTTATCTCAGTCCTAAATGGCCGACCCTTTACCTTGAGATTATGACCTCTAGTTCTAGAATCTCCAGATAGGGGAAACAGCCTAGGACTGTTGTAGGACTAGACATGTTACCTAAGTATTCAAAAAAGGACTGAGATCTGAAGCTGGACCAGTTAACTAAACACCTGTAATGGGGAAAATGCTTGAAAGCATTCTACAGGATAGTATAAGGGAGGTAATTTTAACCTAACCCACCCGGCAGGAAACTAACAGGATCAGATTGACCGTCCATTTTACTTTACATGGAAGTCATTAGAAAGTAAAATCAGATGAGGTGTGAAACGGGTGGTCGATGAAATCCTGTCAGTTTCCTGCCTGTCGGGATAGGTTAAAAATAACCCCCAGGCTCATCTAAACAGCACATAGAGCATTAGAAGTATACCAAATTAATTTAGAAATAAAGGGCTAGATTTTCACCTGTTTTTGAGCAGATTGAGTTGGGGAAGTTTAGTGCCAAAACCCCACCTATAAAAACCCAAAATTACAGTAGATCGGGAGAAGCCCTGTGGAAATTCCACCCTGAGCTGTTAAACTTGTCTGCCTGCTCAGACAAATGTAAAGTACTATTTGAAGAATAGCAAAGAGATCATCTTGACCAACAATCCTCCTTCAACTAATATCACCAAAACAGATTATCTGGCCATTCATTTGTTTGGTCTTTGCATAATCTTGCTGTGCACAAATTGGCTACCATGTTTGCCTACATATTAACACTAACTGCACTTCAAAAGTGGCTGTAAATTGTTCTGGGATTACCCTGAGGATGTGATAAGATGCTGTGTAAGTGCAAGTCCGTTCATTCTTTCATATTGGTTTGCAGTGCCATGGAAGGTGATTCCAAGTTGGGTTAGGATTGAATATCTTTTCAAAATCTCAGTGGTGCTTCCACGATGGCTTAGTGTATAAATATGCTACATGATGTGGTACTCAGCTGCGCAAACCACCAAGGTTGCGGGTTTGATGCCCAGATTAGTTGATCTCAGCTAAGGTGGTAGTGGCAGCATTAGGTGGCCCTGGGCTAGGGAAGGGATAAATCACCCAAGGTTCTTGCTCCTGATTGCTATCCAGTGATGTTAATTTCTAAAAATGAGTACATGATCTCTTCAATGTCCTATTTCAATAACCTACTTCTCAATTTCACATCAATTTTTTAAAATTAAAAGCAGCAATGGTCTCTGTGTACTCCATTTGACAGAAGCTGGAGCACAGCGGTCATTGGGTAGATTACTGCAACATAATGCAAATGGCTTTTGAAAGACAAGATGATCAGATGAAATAACTGCAATAATTCAGACATGCAATAATAATGCAATTTTTCCTTCCTGTTCTGTTTCTTTTTCAAATGACACCTTTTTGGCATGATTGGAGTGAGTCATGAATGGTAAAGCTGGAACTAATTAAATTGGACTTTCAATGGAAGGCCCAGTAGCACAATAGTTATTTGCTCCCGTGGGACTATAATACCCAGATGTTATTGACCTACTGGCATGCAGATCTGCCAAATATATGTGTGGTGACTTTGGTTACCATTGAGTTTGGCCTCTAGGTGAAATGATTGACGTCAAGTAACAACCAGAACTCTATTCATCTTTCATACTTGTAAGTGTATGAGTCAGCAAAGCTATGATGTGGTACTGGCATCATAACTCAGAGGAGTTGGCAGCCTTTTAAACTGCTGCCCCAACTCATTGCAAAGAATTGATTCGCCATGCATATAGAGAAAACAGACTGAATCAAAACCACCTTCAGTTAAGGATACTGAAATAAATCAAATATGAAATTGCCTGATTCTGTTTAAAGAATGTAATATGAAGGAAAGTGATATTGTTTCTGGTTTTCCAGATTTTTGTTGCAGGAAGAATACACCAAATGTACTAAAATTATTTCTATTTTGCATACAATGGGTAGTGTAGTTTCACAGGAGCAGGGTATAAACTACAACGTCCATTAGGCATCTCTCACCCATAGAATTTCACCACAGGAGTTAAGGACTCACTGCTCTTTATCTACCTGGTTGTCATATGACATAACTTATCAGTTTGATAGACACCAAAGTGTGACCGACAGAAAATGTGCGCAGAGGCACCGTTTTTATATTATAAGCAGATCTCTCGTTGCATTGCTGACAGTAAGTCAATTAGTACACTTTTCTTTTAAGGCAGGAATGTTATGCCACATAACGTACAATTTTTATTCTGCCACTAAGATGAAGCTGCGTCCCTTTAAGACTACCAATAAGTAAATACTGGGTGAGATCAAGAGTTTAATTGCTCTTCAGGCTGCAGGTCAGAAGCGCGGCTTTCTTTTTCTTTTTTTTTAACAAGTGTGAATAATAATGTCAATTAAGAAGCTGCAGATTTTCTAACCCTGGTACTTTCTGTTCCTGGAAAGTTTTTCTGCACATTCTCAATGATGCTTATTGTTTCTTTGAACTCTTTTTGAAGTGTGACCCAGAGGTTTGAGTGTGAAACTTGAAGTGTAATGGAGAAGTACACAAAATGGAGGCGTGAAACGTGGGAAATGCACATTATATGTACCAATTTTGTTATGTTATTAGATGATCTCACAAGGCATTGTTCATGGTGAGCAGGAGGATGTACTGTTTTATAATAACAATAGTGCACCATGTAATGCACCATATATTGTTTGGGCCACTGATTTATGGTGACTGAATAAGTGAGGTTACATTATTATTACATATCATTCTGAGATATCTACACGTATCTCTGGGATCAAATCCATTACTCTCCATTTTTCTGTAAAATAAATTATATCAGTGGTCTTAATTGTTATTATATGTTCCTCGACCAGACAAGGATACACAGCAATATGGTAGGCGACATATACCGGATTGGCGATAAGTACAGGTATTTAGCCACACCTGGAAAGTAGGTGGTTTTAATGTTTAGCAGTATTTTGGGAGGGGAGGCCCTGGGCTTTGATAGCACTGAGAAGGGTAGTCCTGGGATTTGGCAGAACCAGGTAAGAATCCTATAGTTTGGCAGCACTGTAGTGAGGGTCCTGGGATTTTTGACTGACTGAGAGGGTGGTCTTGGGGTGTAGAAGGTCTGAGGCGAGTGGGGCTCTTGCAATTTGGGCATCCTGGAGGAGTCCTACGGTCTTGCAGTATTGTGGAACAGGAATGGCATTTGGGACTTGGTTCTGTGGGGGATTCTTGGGGCATAGCAGCCCTGAGGGGGGAGGATAAGGAAGGTGGCAAATGTAAAGATTCCACTGTGTTCCTAGGGCCGATTTTAACCCTGCCACCTTGGTGGAAATGGAGCGGATGGGTGGTTAAATTTGGGGTAGATTATTCACCACTGTGTACTTAATGTACTCCTACCGGCCACCATCTTAACTGCGCAGATACCTAAGTCACTTGAGGCAGGCAGGGGCCTCGTGATACATGTAAATCGGGGTTCTAAGATGCGAAATCACGGAAGTCCTACCCAGTGCCCAACCCGCCAGTGAAATTTAGCAGAATTGCTCTCTCAGAGCCTCTGAAGCAGTATCTAAAGAGGCACTGATCTGCAGACAATTGGATCATGGTTATCTGTGTGCTTTTATGTTGTTGGATTTCCAGTAGAGTGTCCCACTGATATTTTTTACCTTACTTACCCTCAGTAAGCTCTATCTGCTTATAATAGCTGCTGTTATTGCCAGTTTCATTTGGATGGAGGTACTGTTGGAGAAAGAGAAGCAGCAGCCTCAGCAACCAGCACTAAACAGCAGCTGGGCCTATTAAAAGACAGCAGATGAGGTTGCTCGTAGGAGGCTATACCCAGCACAGGCCAAGAGTCACTTTCTTGGATCCATCCGAAGAGCAGTGCATCAGGAAGGTGTGCTTCTCCAGACAGGACCTCTGCTGTCTCCTGAAACAGGACCTGCTGCCTGCTGGACCAGGGAGCAATGCTTTATCAGCGGCTCTCAAAGTCACCATAGTCCTTAATGTCTTTGCCACTGGTTCCTTCCATTCTTCCACAGGGGACATCTCCTATATCTCTCAGTTAGCAGTGGATGCTTAGTCATTGGGTATATTCAAGACTGAGATCGATGGATATTTGGACTCTAAGGGAATCCAGGGATATGGGGATAGGGCGGGAAAGTGGAGTTGAGGTAGAAGATCAGCCATGATCTTATTGAATGGCGGAGCAGGCTCGAGGGGCCGTATGGCATACTCCTGCTCCTATTTCTTATATTCCTATGTTCTTATGCATTTGGAGGAGGCAAAGCAGCAGCAGTCCTCAATGGATGAGGGAGACCGAAGGTGAAGGCAAGGAAGCAACAAAAGGAGAGCCACCTGAACACCTTGCAGCAAGAGATGTGAGGGATGAGTTAATTGCTCAGTGATTTCCCTGCCCTGAAAACATACTCAAAACCCCTCTGCATTAACATTCTTTGTTACAAGCTTCACCACTCCCTTAATCTGGAATTAAAGAACATTGAAACTATTTAGCCAGCTTCTATATGACTGACATCCCCGTGCCCAGCACAGTCACAATGGGCCTAATGGCCTCCTTCTGTGGTTGTACGATTCTATGACATACTGACAATGCAGTTTCCACAGCAAGGCTTTGACTTAGTGGTAGCATTCCCTCCCCTGAGTCAGAAGGTGGAGGGTTCGAACCCTGTTCCCGACAGTCCCAGAGAGTAGAGACCGGAGCTCCGGCTCTGATTTTTGGGTTGATATCCAGCTGGATACTTGCATGCGGTGGGTGTGGGTGGCCCCTCCCATTCATCAAATGGGTTTTAGGAGCCCTATAAGACCCTCCTGCCATTTAGGATTAACAACTCTATTGGCTGATATAAAGATGGTTATGATCATGGAAGGACTGTTCACGTCGCAACCTGTCAGATTGTAAATTCTTCCACTAGTTCACACCATTCTCCAAAGGAAGAGATGTGAAAACAACACTACAGACTCAGAAGCTGCTACAAAAACCACACTGCTGACCAAAATGCTAAATGCGATAAAGGCGATGAATTTAATTCCCAACACGATAAATGCTTTCCATTCATTTCTCACCCAAGTGTCTTTCTTACTAACTCTACTGCTGCTATGAGGTGCTGCCTTAGTGGCCTCAGCAAAGCTGGTGGAAGGCTGCTGTTGTTCATGTTGGGCCGCTTGAGGTGCTTGTGGCTGGTGACTTCTGGGTGCTCGAGCCTGTGAGGGTCCAGCTTCAAACTGCTGCACCTTGGCTGCTGCCAGGGCAGACTGGCCCAGCTGGTGGGTATTGATTCAGGGGGTGGTGAAGGAGAAGACATGCTGACATCCTGCAAGAGGGCAACAAGTTCTGTTCCCATTGCGCCACTGCCACTGTGGGGCTGATGCTTATCACTTCTACTGACCTGCGTGGAAGCAGACTGCAAAAGATGAGTGATGCTTTGAAAGCCCCTATCCATTTGTTGCACCAATCTCTCCAAGATGGATTTCTGTCTCTCTGAGGCGGAGCAAAGGTTTGAACCCAGAATCTGCATGGCAGTGGTTTGATTCTCTAGCAAAGCTGCAAAGGCTGCTGACACTGACTCCTGCTGAGATGGTTCGGCTGCTGCATTCTTGGAGGTAGCCACTCTCTCCAAGGTAGACTGCAGGTTACTGATGCCATGCAAAATCACACCGCATAAACTGGAAGCGGATTCCTCCATAACTTCAGCCATGGCGCTGAAACCCCTTGGCAGGCCTTCCAATACATTGTATAACTGTTTGGGAGAGGCAAGCAGTTTTCTTTTCATGGCTGGGTCTCTGAAGTCCTCATCTCTGTACTGCTCAGCAGAGGTGGGACAGGATCTTGTCCTCTGGTGAACTCTCTCTTGGGCTGTCCGCGTCACGGGTACCTGCTGCTGCTCACTCGTGCTGGGTGTTTGACTATGCGCACACCCACACGGAGTGCCAATGTCTGTGCTGGTGTTTGGGAAAGATGGAATGCATGACGGTGAATCCTCAGGATTGTCCTCACCTGAGGTGTCTTCTTCAGTGTTGAGGTAAATTAAGGGTTCCAAGTAATATGCAGACACTCTGCTCAGATAAGTCACCAGCCTCACTTTCCCTGATGCTCATGGCTTGGCCTGGGCCACTAATCTCCAGGGTTTTGTGCTCCGCTTGGGTGAGGGCTTTGAATTTAAGTACTCCTCTCCTGGTCTTGCTCCTCTTCCTTTCATAATGTGCTGTTTTGTCCTGCAGAAGCAGAGGGCAAGAATTAGCGAGTGGCTGCTGGAAAGGTAAGTGGAGTTGTGTATGGATTTTGCATTTAGTGCATGTGCTGAGAGCTAGAGAACAAGCAAGATGGAATGAGGATGGGGAGGTGTTGAATGTAAAGCAATGTGAAAGTGTGAATGTAAAGTGTGTGAAACGTGAAGAGAGACAGGAGTGCTGGGAGGAGTTGGTGGTTGTGCAAGTGTGAGGATATGAGAAGAGAATGTTAGTGTCTGGTGAGAAAAGAACAAAGGCAGAGGTGAGTCTATTTGGAATGAGGAAGAGAGGTGTTGCAGTGTGCCCTTGTGATTGTATGTGTGAGAATCTGATGGAGGGGAGGGAATTGTTGAGAGTGGTGGGATGAAAGGAGTGTTGTCAGGCACCGTTGAGAGAAAAAAAGGGCCGTACTGACCCTTGTTGCTCTTGTGATGTCTTTGAACTTCTTCCTACACTGAAGCCAGGCCCTTGGGGTGATGCTGCTGGCACTGACCCTCTCAGCCACCTCTGTCCAGCCTTGCCAGAAAGGAAGGACATTCGAAGAACATCAAGCCTATATGCAGGCTCTGAGGTCAATCTTTCAATATGTGTGACAACAAACAGCTGCGCCCCAAGAGTCTACTGCCTTCATTTGCAGGAACATCATAGAAACATTTTCAATATTGCAGGAATGAATGGAGCATGTGGCGTCTTCAATGGAATCTGCACCATTCCTACCTCACAAGCAGGCCGGGATCAGTCAGTGACGGCCTGCTGTCCTGGTGGCCGGAGGGGACAGTTTAGACGGCACCCTTCATACTGGCTTTCAGGCTCTTGCAACTGTGTTGAAAGCTGCTGTCTCGCTGGGATTTCAGGATCCGATAGCTGCCATTAGCCCAGCTAGCCCGCTGATCGGCGTACACACAGATCCAGGGCCCAGTACAGTTAGAGTGGACCTGTCTGTGCAGCCATTTCTAAGGACAGCAGCATATGTCAGGCATCCAACCTTCCTCCTCAGAGCAGCTCATGAGTAGCACATAGAAGGCGCCACAGGGCAGCCCAGGCATAACCTCCAGAAATGCAGCCAGTGGCTCTCTCTCAGGACCAAGCTGCCTTGAAAAGAGAGCCAGCTCAGTCCCATGAGTGAGCCTTTTGTACACAGCAGTGGGTAATGAGCTCTCATGATACTGACACTCAGGTTATACCTAGAAGAAGCACTAGGATAAGAGGTAGAAAGGCTGTTTAGACACCCAGGAGAAGCACGGTGTGAGGAAAGAGTCGGGTGGCTTATGTTCACTTCTGAGTTGCTTGTAATGAAGGAGAATGCACACTTAGTTTGTGCTCTGTTATTCATGCACATTATACTCATACAGGAAAGGGAGCACTTATGTTGTGCTCAATTATTCATTCATATTATGTAGACTTGCATCCCTGCTGTCTCTCAGGGCTTTCAGCCCTGCTGTCTCTCAGGGCTGATAGCTGACTTTAGACCAACATAGCCCACTGATCAGTGAGGACACAGATCCAGGCCCAGTGGAATGGTGTCTGCTTGAGGCAACCTGCCTGAGCCTGCTGTCTCTCAGTACAGTGGCACATGCTAGGTCTCCGTCCTTCCTCTCAGACCACTGTGCCAATGGCACGTAGGAGGCGCACCAGGCTGCAAGTTGCCATGAGAAGAGGGCTATCATAGGAAGAGTCCCATGAGCCTTTCATACCACAAGAGCAGCCAGCCACCTCTCAAGATACTGGCCCTCGGGTTGCACCTCAGTGAAGCACTGGAATAGGAGAAAGAAAAGCATGTTTAGACTCTCAACATAAGCATGGTCACAGGAAAGAGTAGGATGGCTTCTGTTCATTTTGGAATATTTTGCATGCTGACTTATTTAATCAAGTAATTACTATTGGCAAGGCCATATAAGGAAAAGAGGCCTGATGTATTACCATGTTCTAGGATAGGTACTGGATTGAAGGATTAACCTTTTATTTGAAGGTGGGGAGAGGGAGTTGAGACAGTGATGACAAAGGTAGACCGTGTTAAATAGAAAAAAAGACTTCAGTGATTAGATGTGTCTTGCAGCAGTCACCAAGGAGTCCTCCGAGTGATGGGCATCTGATGCTCTTCCCCATGTAATTCTGCCCCCAAAGCAACTAGGGCCAACGCCCCAGGTAAGTTCACAAGTAGTCCTTTTTGGATCATGAAGTTGTGCAGGACATAGCAGGCTACAACTATGCAGGACACACAAGCTGGAGCATAGTGCAGAACTATCAAGGCAGCAAAAGCACCCATTTAAGACCCAGTGGTCCTCTCGGTGACCACTCTGGCAGAGGCAAGTGCTTCCTTGTAATGCTGTTATTCTGCTGTTCACACAACTCTTACTGGGGTCATTATTCATGGGAGATGGGGATACATCTTGTCACACACAAGCCAACAGTTAGCCTACTGCGGTGGTAATGGCTGATAGTTTCAAGATCTTCTGGCTGTCGTCCAAAAATAGCAGCCATCAAATGATTCCCCTCCTCCAATCCACATGGCAGCTTTTAAGCATGTGTGTGCTAATATATTCACTTTGTGCTAAAAAATGAATTCAGGTCAGGATCCAGGTTGACCACCATGACAGGTGGCACTGTGGAGAACAGTGGGGAGGTCTCACAGGTAGGTAAATAAGCATTAGCATCACATACCTTGGAGCAAGAAGGGCTCAATCAGAGGTAAGTAAAATGAATAAGTGAGTTTAATTATGAAGGAAAATATGACAAACATTTGTGTTGGAAACAGCATGATAGAAATCAACTAACAAGAAAGTGTTCGTGTGACAATTACAGAAAGTGTATGCATATGAAAGACTTATATATATTTTTCTGAAATTACACAGTCCGACTCCGTTCTTGCTAGGTTAAGCCATCTGATTGCGAGCAACATTGTTGAACTACGTCCCATTTCACTTCTAGTTTAATTTACGTGTGAAAAGACTCAAAGGATCGGTCTGTGAATTATTCATGTATTAGGATGTATGATTTTAAATGAAATAATGTACAGATTTTCATTCAAGGACATTCGCAGTATCTAGTAAGTGAGGAGCGTCATCTATTTTTTGTCAATTTTTGTTTTGAAATGCAGCCAGGAGAGAATAATCCATAAAATGTGTCTCCTGTTAGCTCATCATGAAGCAACAGTGGCAATGTGTGCGAACCGAGGGCAACAACCTCTCCTAGCCAGACAAAGATGCTGTCTGTGAGAGACGAAAAATTAAAGAAGTTGTTGAGGAGAAAAAAAAATCTAATTAAAGATAAATAATTTAAAGGGGAGCTCAACCCTCAGGAGAAACCCCGACATACTGACATAGCAACTACTTGCAGAGTGGAGTTTCTTGTTGGCAGCTTTTCCAGTAATGGAAATAACCTGTGAAGGAAGCCATTATATTGCACTGTAACTTTAAGATAAAACACAGTCAGAAATTTTCATTGCCTATATCATTAGGACAAACCAAAAGAAACAAGAATAGAAAATGAAATGGCCTTTGAAGGATCCTCTTGTTCATGATTGAATTGTTTTCCCTTTTCCTTTTTTAGCCCTGCTTTTTAAATTTAATGTATAGAGGCAAGATCTGTGAGGTTATTATTAAGAGCAAAGAAAATCCATTGAGAATTGTGCTGCTATTTTGGATATGCTGTACTGTAAGTCTGCTGCTTATGAGTTTCAATCATGTAGAAGCCGAAATTCCTCTTTTGATGAAAAATGTGAGAGAGCACCGCTTTTTTTTACGATAATCAAGACTGACTAATGAAATGAGGGGATGCACAAAATTGAAACGTTCAGTTTCTGCAAGAAAGATTTTGCTCGTGGTAACGAACAAATATCAACCAATTATAGTGCACCTGCAATAAAGATACCTTAACACTTCTCAAGCAGCTAATGAGCCACTTTAGCAGTATAAATCTCCCAGACTTCATTAATCCAGATGTGGAGTGCGCAATTGTATTACAGAATGGCTTAAGGGCAAGTAACAAAATTATATTTCAGGGACAGTACACTGCAAGTTCTCACGAGCAGGGCCACTGATTTATGGTGAGTGAATAAGTCAAATTCTGTTTTTATTCCATAAGATTTTTACGGATGTTTTGGAGATCGCTTGCACATTTCCATTTGTTTATGATTAAGGCCTTTGGTTTATAGTGACTGAGAAAGACAAATTCTGTTTTTATTACATGGGATTCTTGTGATCTTTCTCAGTGTTTTGAAGATTGAATTCCACCATTCCATCATTTTCCATGAAAACCATTATCAGTGGCCTTGCTCACAAATGCTGTAAAGGAGTGTTGGGACAACATCTTTGGTGAGTGAGAATGAGCCCCAAACAAGGGACAATGCCACGCAGACAATGAACACTTTTGCTGGGACAAAAAGACCCTCCAATTTAGAGACAACACCAAGGTAAGGCCTGAATATTACTGTAAAGTAGCAGCACATGGCATAAATGTACATGACAGAAAGCTGTAGTTGTGGAAGAAATGCAAAAAACTACTGATACAGGAATGTTAACAAGGATTTAGAAAGCAAGTATCATGATAGCAGCTTTTTATATATTACACGTGCCATGATGGGAGAAAGAATATAACGCAGGAAGCAATTTCTCAGGGCAAATTCACCCTGTCTTAATCCTCACTTTATTATGTTTAAAGGCAAAGCACTCATATATTAAGAGGGCCTAAAGAGACAGATGTTGGTGTTCCGGACCAGAACGCTCTAACAACCTATAATCAGGTAACCATTGAGAAAGTGTTAGGAAGCCATGAGATGGCTGATTTTCCTGGGGCCCATGGTGATGAGTGGTATGCATGGGCAGTGCACTGGAATAGCGTTGTGCCCAAGGTCACCTCTCTGCATCCCAATTTCCTGTAAGGGCAAATTATAATATAGTGGCCATTCTGTGTGAGGGGGCGGAGGCCTCTGATTAGGTGCATTCATGAGGGTACAGAAAATTGTAGCACTGCTTTAGATCTTAAAGGGCTGCTACATCTTCGGTCTTTGGGAGAGCCTATGTACGAAGCACTATAGCCTGAGCAAAGTTGAACATTTAGAAAGCCTGCAACATATAGCCAGGTATCCTGCAGTGCTTCTGAGATGTTATTGCTTCCAGCAGATCATTTTTAAAGCGCAAGTAACAAGGATGGAAGATTTTATGGCTGTATTGCAATTCATCACCATGTCAGTCACAAGGGCTGATTGCACCCTGCTTTGATAATGAGGTGATTGAGCTGCTGCTGCAGGAGGTGGAACAAAGGAGGGTTGCCTGCCATGGAAGGAAGGCACTGAAGGCTGCAGTATGCAGAGCAATGGCAAGAGGTGGCTGAAGCCATCAACCGCAGCAGCACTGTCCAAAGGACGTGGATGCAATGCCAAAAGACCTCACCAGGAGGGAGAAAGTAAATGTGAATCTTTACACACATCAAGCTGTTTGTGAGCCCCTTGACAACAACCTAGTGTTTCCTATCACACAAGAGTATGTGCTCATTCAAATTACACAACATAAGTCAACAGAGCGTCATGCCCACTTCGGCATATCTGCCTGGTTACAATCTACATGCACTCCACACAAATATTTGGAAGACTCTAATGCATGCATGCAGCAGCAATTTTAACTTCACTGCAACTTCTGTTAATGCATAGGGTGATGAATGAGCTCCTGCTCTAGGGTGTCCTGACACTGCAGTTAGTAATGAAAGTCTCATATGTTGCCGCAGGAGAAGGCAGCTTTTAACAGGAGACAGACCATCACTATCAGAGGAGGACCTGCTATAATCCAAGAAGTGATCCCATTTGAGGAAAGGGTTATAGCGCTGCAAGAAAGCAATTTGACGGAGGTGGCAGGATATGGTGAAAGCAGTGGGTAAGTCCTTACTGAGGGTCCGTTCTTTTACCTTCTCCACCTCCCAATCCTAGCAATTGTCATAAACTATGTTAACTCTGATAACTTTCCCTGGCGGATGAAAATCATGACATAGGTGAATGAATATACCTTAAGTTCATTCTGCATTTGCTTTTATAATTGTCCCTCCTTATGTCTTGACAGGAGTGGTACAGAATGCGGATGCTGAACCCTCACAGAACTTGCAGGAAGCAGCTCGTCTGGCACCTTGATACGCAGCATCCCAGTTACAGATAGGGAGTATGAGGAGAACACTGAGGTAGAGTCACTGAGCACAGGAAAGCAGGATATGTAGGAGAAGAAAGAAGAGGAGCCCCTCGGAAGAGGAGCCCCTCGGAAGAGGAGCCCCTCGGAAGAGGAGCAGCTGCTCAGGCAGTAGACCAAAATCTCTGTGGCCGTGCTTTGAAAAAAAGAATGTTGTCCGAGCACGATGGCCTGTTGCAGTCATTGGTTGATGTGCCCAGTAGCTTCTACAACACGGTGACACATATGGAGGAGTCCATATCCCACATATGTGAGGTTCTGATGCAAGGACTTGAAAGCATGCAGACATCCTCGGAGCAGATGGCAGCTCCAGAGCCATTTGGTTTGCGAGGTCACAGAAACCAAGCTCATTTGGGTCCCTGAGCTTGATCCAGACACACAGCTACCATCTTACTGCCTGTTCACGCCACAGTTGGAAGAGGCACCAGGCACTAGTTATCCATGTATAAAAGATATCCAGTGTTAGAAAGGGGAAGCACCATGGCGGGAAGAGTTAGATTGACAGTAACAAATTGGATATTTGTGCAGTAATTATGTTAGCTAGGGATTATGCTTTGGGCAAAGTACTTTTGATGTTGCTAGGAATTGAGGTTATCGCAGTAGGCGGAATGGTGCTGACCGGGACTGTGGAAGGATTTCTTGCTGGTTTTTCAGGAATGTTTTAATTTTCAGGAAGGTAAAGAGGGAAGGATGGAATCTAGGTGTTATACTGAATGACATGTTCAGGTGAAAGTTTCAAGGATGCTGATTCCCTGAATGCTTCAGCTAGTAGGAGTCTGATTGCCCCATGTTCTCCCTGAAACCTTTACCTCCTCGACTGACATCATTGTGTTCATTGACTGCCCATTCCACTTCTTGCTTCGCCAGATGGATGCCCCTGTCAAACGTACAGTTGTAGAGTACAGAGCAGGCCAGCGTGATCCTGGATACCTTCCCTTGATTATATGGCAGGATATTCTAGGAACGATCTAGACATTAGAATCTCTGCTTCAGAATGCCAATGACATTCTTCATGGTGACTCTAGTGAAAGCATTAGCTTAATTATACCTCTGCTCTGCTTCATTAGGTGGAGCCCACAGGGGTGTCATTAACCACAGCAACAATGGATAGTCAAGGTCTCTTAGCACCAGCCCTTCAATCCATGCCCTTCCTCAAGCAAGGACAGAATGGAGGATTGTCTGAGGCTGAAGGCATCATGTGAGCTGGTAGCTGGCATTCACCTGCATCATTTTGTGCCACAACTCACACACTAGCTGGACATTGATGGAATAATATCCCTTTTGATTCATGTCTGGAGCACACCTCTCTGCAGGATCATGCAAGCCAAAATGGGATCTGTCAATCAAGCCCTGCATCCTGGGCAAACCATCAAGTTGGTAGAAACCAAGGGCATGTGCTTTCTGCTCCCAATCATCCATCGGGAAGATGATCAATTGACTTGGCATTACAAATCACACGTCTGTTATCTGGTGGATGCACAGATGAACTGTCGACTGGCTTATGCAAGTTATGTTCTTGGTTGCTCGCTGAGACCCTACAGTGTAGAAATTGAGTGTCTTGGTTATTTTCATTGGGCAGTGCATTGGAGGCTCCGGACCAAGGTTGCAAGTCCTTTCCCAGCAGGTGATACAACTCTCTGATGACCTCCCTACTAAACTAGAGCCAACAGAGGCAGTGCTCTTCACTAAGGTTCAGGAATGTCTGTCAGGTCTGTAAACCGGCATGTTGGGTACCTTTGAGTTGGCACTATCCTCCTTAGATGCTGCCTTACTACTCATGAATCCAAAAAACTTTCTGCTCATCCTCCTCCTCTTCCTGACAGAATTGTACAGAGGGATTTCAAACAGCAGCTTTCACACATGTCGCAGTACAGACAAAACCTGTGGGAGACACAATCCCTTCAATAGCTAGAATAGCAAATGAAAAAATAAGTATTCTTAGTAATTGTAAAGTTCCTCTACCTCAAAATTCTCACAGTCTCAGGCCTCGCAGTGCTCAGAAATCTCTTTGCTTTCTCATAGAACCCTCTTTTTATGTGGACAGCTTGCAAATGATCTTCAACCGCGCAAAATCAGGTAGTCAGGTTGCAAGTCGTTGTACATGAGAAAAAGGATAAATGAAATATCTGTGCCAGCACTGCAATATGGTCCTCTCAAAATAATATGGAAGGAAGTTTGTGGGCAGCCCTATTGTTAATTGTATCCAAGTGATTTATATCAATTAGTGTTAATTGTATTCAGGTGGTGGGTATCAATTGGAGACTCAATTGTATAAGACCATAAGAGATAGGAGCAGGAGTAGGCCATTCGGCACCTCGAGCCTGCTCCGCCATTTAATGAGATCATGGCTGATCTGATTTTTACCTCAACTCCACTTTCCCTATATCCTTTGACTCCCTTGCTGATCAAAAATTTGTCTAACTCAGCCTTGAATGTATTCAATGACTCAGCCTTCACAGCTTTTTGGGGTAAAGAACTCCAAAGATTCACGACCCTCTGGGAGAAGAAATTCCTCCTCATTTCCGTCTTAAACGGGCGACCCCTTATTCTGAGACTATGCCCCCTAGTTTTAGATTCCCTCATGAGGGGTAACATCCTCTCAGCATCTACCTTATTGAGTCCCCTCAGAATCTTGTATGTTTCAATAAGATCTCCTCTCATTTTTCTAAACGCCAATGAGTATAGACCCAATCTGTTCAATCTTTCCTCATAAGACAACCCTTCCATACCCGGAATCATCCTAGTGAACCTTCTCTGAACTGCCTCCAATGCAAGTATGTCTTTCCTTAAATAAGGGCACCAGAACTGTACGCAGTACTCCAGTGTGGTCTCACCAGCACCCTGTACAGTTGTACCATGACTTCCCTGTTTTTATACTCCATCCCCCTAGAAATAAAGGCCAATATTCCGTTTGCCTTCCAGATTACCTGCTGCACCTGTATGTTGACTTTTTGTGTTTCATGTATGAGGACACCCAGATCCCTCTGTACCACAGCATTTTGTAGTATTTCTCCATTCAAATAATATTTTGCTTTTTTAATTTTCCTCCCAAAGTGGATGACTTCACATTTTCCCACATTATATTCCTTCTGCCAAATTTTTGCCCATTCGCTTAACCTGTCAATATCCCTTTGCAGACACTTTGTGTCCTCATCGCAACTTGCTTTTCCATCTATCTTTGTATCATCAGCACATTTGGCCACAAGACACTCTGTTCCTTCATCCAAGTCATTGATATATATTATAAATAGTTGAGGTCCCAGCACTGATCCCTGCGGTACCCCACTAGTTACAGATTGCCATTTTGAAAATGACCCTTTTATCCCGACTCTTTGTTTTCTGTTAGTTTGCCAATCCTCTATCCATGCCAGTATTTTACCCCCAACACCATGAGCTCTTATCCTGTGCAATAATCTTTTATGTGGCACCTTATCGAATGCCTTTTGGAAATCCAAAATATACTGCATCCATTGGTTCCCCTTTATCCACCCTGCCCATTACTTCCTCAAAGAACTCGAATAAATTTGTCAGACATGATTTCCCCTTCATAAAATCATGTTGACTCTCCTTGATTGTATTATGAGTCTCCAAATGTCCTGCTACTACTTCCTTAGTAATGGATTCTAGCATTTTCCCAATGACAGATGTTAGGCTAACTGGTCTATAGTTACCTGCTTTCTGTCTCACTCCCTTCTTGAATAGGTGTGTTACATTTGTGGTTTTCCAATCCGCTGGGACCTTTCCAGAATCTGGAAGATTACAACCAAGAATCTCATGTGTGAGACTTGAGTTAGGACCTGCCCTAGGACAGAACACAGCTAAAGGACAATATTGATGGTGGGTACATGATGACTTCAAGTGTACAGTCACTGATGCCCTGTATCTTGTGGAATCTAGCAAACTGGAAATATTTATGCTTCCTCTGCTGGCCACTGCTGAAGTACACACAGGTAGGTGCAAGACAAAACAAAGCTGCAGTGGTGCATGGCAAACTGGCTGTCTCCTGTGAGTCCCATGGGTGCTAGTAAGATTTCTGAGGCATAACAATCGAGGGCATTAGTGACCTTCACTGAAACTGACCTTCACTACATTGATACACAGTTCATGCTGTGATTCCACATACTAATCTCAACTGTGCTTTCATGGGGAAGATTAGACCAAGTGCTTCCCAGAGAGGGAGAGCAAGTCAGAGAGTGAGTTAACTTTGGTTTCTCTCATACTTATGCTCGTCATAGAATGGCATTGACAGAAGCCTGTGAGCTGCACTAGAGCCTATCCACTTACTGGAAGATGGTTAAGATTTTGGGTCCGTGTTATTCTAATAGCAGTGGTAACCCATTTATTTTAAAATAACATGGGACTGAAAATTTTAGGTTGATGTATGCTACAAGACATCAGAGGAAGGGTAATTGAGAAACAAAATAACTTGTACAATGGTTGATAAGTTTGATCGTTATCACCATATAAGATCTTTGGCCTACGTAAAGCTGATTGGTGTGAGGGTAAAAACTGATATAAAAAAGAAGTAAGTTGCATTAACATAGCGCCTTTCACAATACTCCAGTTGTGGCCGAACCAGTGTTTTATAAAGGTTCAACATAACTTCCTTGTTTTTGTATTCCATGCCTCTATTTATAAAGCCCAGGAACCTATATGCTTTTTTAACCACTTTCTCAACCCGTCCTGCCACCTTCAAAGATTTGTGCACATATACCCCCAGGTCTCTCTGTTCCTGCACCCCCTTTAGAAATGTACCATTTAGTTTATATTGCTTCTCCTCATTCTTCCTGCCAAAATGTATCACTTTACACTTCTCTACGTTAAATTTCATGTGCCATGTGTCCGTCCATTCCACCAGCCTGTCTATGTCCTCTTGAAGTCTATTACTATCCTCCTCACTGTTTATTGCACTTCCAAGTTTTGTGTCATCTGCAAATTTTGAAATTGTGCCCTGTACACCCAAGTCCTGGTCATTGATATATATATCAAAAAAAAGCAGAGGTCCTAGTACTGACCTCTGGGGAACACCACGATTTACCTTCCCCCAGTCCGAAAAACAACTGTCCACCACTACTCTCTGTTTCCTGTCATTTAGCCAATTTTGTATCCATGCTGCCACTGCCCCTTTTATTCCATGGACTTCAACTTTGTTGACATTTAATGTAGCTAAATGTGGCAACCAATGTGTACACAGCAAAGACCCACAAACAGCAGTGAGACAAATGACCAGATAATTTATTTTAATGGTGTTGGTTGAGGGCTAAATCGTGGCCAGGACAACTCCCCTGCTGTTTTGCAAATATTGCCTTGGGATCTTTTACATCCAGCTGAGAGGGTAGATGGAGCCTCGAATTAACATCTCATCCAAAAGATGGCACCTCCATCAATGCAGCACTCCCTCAGGTAATATTGCAGTTTCTCAAAGTTGGATAATACTGCAAATGAAAATAAGGAAATGGCAGACTTTTTGAGCAATTACTTTGTGTTAGCCGTGGTTCAGTTGGTAGCACTCTCGCCTCTGAGTCAGAAGGTCATGGGTTCAAGTCCCACTCCAGAGACTTGAGCACAAAATCTAGGCTGATACTCCAGTGCAGGACTGAGGGAGTGCTACATTGTTGGAGGTGCCATCTTTCGGATGAGACATTAAACCAAGGCTCCATCTGCTCTCTTAGGTGGATGTAAAAGATCCCATGGCACTATTTCGAAGAAAAGCAGGGGAGTTATCCCTGGTGTCCTGGCCAATATTTATCACTCAACCAACATCACTAAAAAACAGATTATCTGATCATTATCACATTGCTGTTTGTGGGAGCTTGCTGTGTGAAAATTGGCTGTTGCGTTTCCTACATTACAACAGTGACTACACTTCAAAAATACTTCATTGGCTGTAAAGCACTTTGGGATGTCTTGAGGTCATGAAAAGTGCTATATAAATGCAAGTCTTTCTTTTTTCACAGTAGAGGAAGAGGATAATATACCTGACATTCCAGGGAAACTAATAATGAATCAAGGACTGGAACTCACTAAAGTTAACATAAGCAAGAAAACAGTATTAGAAAAAATAATGGCACTAAATCCCTAGGACCTGATGGTTTCCATCCCAGGGTTTTAAAGGAAGTAGGTGAGGAAATAGCTGATGCTTTAGCTATAATTTTCCAAAGCTCTCTCGATTCAGAAATTGTCCCTTTAGATTTAGATTTAGAAAACATAAATTACAAATGTAACTCCATTATTTAAGAAAGGTGAGAAAAAAAACTAGGAAAATACAGACCTGTTAGTCTAACATCTGTTATGGGGAAGTTATTGGAATCTATAATTAAGTACAGTGTGACTGAGCACTTAGAGAAATTTGAGTTGATTAGAGAGAGCCAACATGGATTTGTAAAGTGATTTATATGGACTACCAGAAGGAATCTGATAAGGTTCCACATAAAAGACTGTTAGTTAAAATTAAAGCTCATAGGATTGAAGGCAAATTATTGACCTGGTTAGGAGATTGGTTAGGCGGTAGAAGACAGAGAGTAGGGATAATGGGTATGTTCTCGAATTGGAAGGAAGTGACTAGTGGTGTCCCACAAGGATCTGTGTTGGGGTCTCAACTATTCACTATATATTTATTAATGACTTAGATAACACAATAGAGAGCGATATAGCCAAGTTTGCTGATGACACAAAGATTGTAAGTAGTGTAGACAAGAACATAAAATTACAGAGACAGTCATAGATTAAGTGAGTGGTCAAAACTGTGGCAGATGGATTTAAACGTAGGTATGTGTGAGGTCATCCATTTTGAACCAAAAAAGGATAGATCCAGTATTTATTAAATGGTGAAAAGCTAGGAACAGTGGAGGTCCAAAGAGATTTAGGGGTCCATGTACACAGATCACTAAAATGTAGTAGTCAGGTACAAAAAATAATCAAAAAGGCTAATTGAATGATAGCCTATATAATTAGAGGGTTGGAATATAAAGGGGAGGAAGTTTTGCTACAGATATATAAAGCCATGGTTAGACCACATCTGGAGTACTGTGTACAGTTCTGGGCACCGCACCTTAGAAAGGAAATATTGGTCATGGAAGGAGTGCAGAGCAGATTCACCAGAATGTTACCAGGGCTCCAAGGATTAGATTATGAGGAGATTACATAATTACTAGACTTGTATTCACTGGAATATAGAAGGTTGAGGGGTGATTTGATAGAGGTGTTTAGGATTTTGAAAGGAATTGATAGGGTAGAGAGAAACATTGTCCACTGGTGGGGAGTCGAGGACAAGGGGACATAACCTTAAAATCAGAGCCAGGCTATTCAGGACAGAAGTCAGGAAACACTTCTTCATGCAAAGGGTGGTAGAAGTGTGGAACTCTCTCCCACAAAAAGCAGTAGATGCTAACTCAATTAATAATTTTAAGTCTGAGATTGATAGATTTTTGCTAGCCATGGGTATTAAGGAATATAGAGCCAAGACAGGTGGATGGAGTTAGGATACAGATCAACCATGATCTCATTGAATGGCGGAACAGGCTCATGGGGCTGAGCGGCCTACTTCTGTTACTATGTGTATCTGCCTGGGTGCTGTATTAGGCAGTATTGTAACCCTGCCTCAGATTACTCCAGCATGCAAGTGCAAGAATTCTTCTCCAATATCTGGATTCTCTTTTGCCATCTGTAACATACATGCCAACCTTGAGAATTAGTAAAACCTGACACAGGCCCCAATGAGCCAATAACTTAAAAGCAAATAATTACATTGAAAGTGCAGTGGGACAGGCTTGCAAATTAAGCTGCAGGTAAACTCAGTATTCATTCACTTGTATTGGAAGAAAAAGAAACATGAATACATGAAAGCCCGATGGAGGGATACAAGTCGAAAAGGCATAACATTTATTCTCTAGGTTGGTGTTATGTTTTGGGATTTTGGGTTATTTGACCTTGGAATGATTTTGGATAAATTATAATAAGATATTGCTATGAAGTAAAATTAAGATCACAAGAAGTTAATTTCACAGAACACACAAACTGCTGGGAATGTGGATTAAATCCAAATGAACTGGCTGGAGAAATTGTGTTTCTCACATGTTGCAATCAGCTTGAGACAATCGAGTTCATTGAGTAGTTTTTGTAACATTCACACGTTACAGGTTGGAAAGCTTCATTCACTTGAACCCAGCGTGGATGCAGTTGCCAGAAGCCCACACCTAGGAGGGTGGTAGCAGGTTTGATTAGCAGCTCGCTTGGCCAATCCCCAGGCATGGTGAGCTGGAGAGGGTAGGAGGTTAAATCTCTGGCTTCTGCCCAGCTGAGACATAAGGGGAGGAATTTTAACCCCCAAGATCGGGTGGGTTGGAGTTGGGTGCAAGGTGGAAATAGTTTCTTGGGTCATGACTGCAACCCACTTCTGAGTGCAACATGGGTGTGTTTGGATGCATGCAAGGAACGCATTGGCTGAGGTCCTGTCCCCAATTAGTTCCAACGGGCGAGTACTTAGCAGGGCAATTAATGCAGTTAAGAGACATTAAGTAGCGTTTTTTAATTGAATTTTTCTAAGCTTTGAATTTGACGCCTCCAGTACGGCTTTCCCAGGGCTCGAGAATCTCGCCAGGTAAAAGGAGGCGAGAAGGGCCGGTTCATCAGGTAAGTGCCTTTATTGCACTGCTTGTGGACCAGGAGGAGCAGGAGTGTTTCCTTCAGGCGCAACAAGCCTACCTGCCGCTATCGGACCCCAGCGATTAGCCAACCCCCCCCCCCCAATGTCCGAGAACTCCTCTGATGTCTCCAGCCCTCCTTCGATGTCTCTAGCCCTCTTCCGATGTCTCCAACCCCCGATGTTTCCAGCCCTCCTCCGATCTCTCCAGTCCCTGATGTCTCCAGCACCCCCAAGGTACAACCCCCCCCCACACCCCCCGATGACTGGTCCCCCCACCCGCGATATCAGACTTACCCGGCATCTGCTCCCTGGCTGCTTTCCCGCCCGACAGGCTGCCAGGCTTTCAATCTGGATACAGTAAAATTGTAATAATTCAACTAGGTCGCAATCGCAGATTCCAACCCACCAACTTTACTTCCGGGTTTCGCGCCCAAAAATCTCCCCCCCCCCCCCCTCCCCCTCCCCCCCGCCCTCTTTCCAGCTTCAGGTAAAAATCATGCTCCGGGATCTGTAGAAACTTGGTGGAAAACAGTCACAGAAGGAGGGATCTCTCCTATGTTACAGCTGACTAGTTTCAAAGATTTGCTAGTCTGTAAAATGAATTTAGTCTGCAAACAGGGGTAGTATGGTGTGCTTTGTTATTTTCTGCATTATGAGCATTATGCAATATATTATGCAAAAACTGGGATGCCTAAAAAAAGGGCCCCACAAATTTAGCAGCGGGACCAACACCTGCCGCAGATTGATCGCAGGCGGTCCCACTGCTAAATTGGTATGCTTTGCGTCCCTTTTACGCCCGAAAAATGGGTGCAAAGCATACCAATGTCTACCCTAGGAAGTCTTAAAGAAGCTTGGGAGTGATACCTAGGTCACCAGATAACAAAAGTATGGAAGGAGATCCTCATACCTACCACACACAGGAAAATACATAAGGGCTAGATCAAGATAATTCATCAAGTTTACCATGCACCATACCTGGTCTGCAAATTCCACCTTCTCTGGAGGGTTGAATGCTGGAGAGGTTATGACCAGTGGTCTGCAGTGCTACATATGTTCTGTTTCTTCTTCAGCCTGTCTAGGCAGCAATCCAGAAGGTCAGGGCCAACAAGGCAGACCTCACAGTCCCTGCAAATCTGAGCCTATGCCTGCCGGGCATATCCACTTGGAACCAAATCCCCCTGCAATATGCAGACTACTGCAACTATCACAACGCATCCTCCACTGTGGCAGACAATAATCTTCCCCACAACAATTATTTGGACGAAGCATCTGTGAGACATATGTCAGTCAGAAATGATGTGATGTATGGATGCTGCCTGGAACTCAGGAAATAACGAGCATTCTGGAACCCACTCCTTGAAGCCACACAACCCAGGCACCTCCCACATAGATCCAGACCATCCTCCAGGAAAGTCAAAATAAAGCTATAAACTAATAACCCCTCCTAGTTGTCCACATAAGACAATGCCTGAACTCTACAAGGCTCATCACCACGTTTGTAAAAATCCATGATACTACTGACCCAGCCAAATCTAGGGACCATTGCAAAATTATCTTGATCCCCAAGCACCTTTGTCATATTTTGAATTTTGTTTGACCATTTTTCCACAGAAAGGATTTGGAAATGAGTTACATTTAAGTGGTGTGTTTTAAATTTAAGTGGGTTCACATAAGTTTAGAATTCTGCTTACAACCATATGCTGCAGTCGCTGAGACAAAGAGGAGTTTATCTGTCAATGAGCCAGGCATTGAAGATATATTTGCACAACCACTAGGGACAATAGTTAATTTGTTATGTTGTTTCAGGCTTTCTATCTGCATCTATGCCTTTTATTGTTGGTTGGGACAGGGAAAACCGGTCTGAGCCAGAAAACATTAAGTTATCCCCAAAATGTGGGATAGTGTGACGTGGTTTATTACTTTTTCTTTTTAAGAGGAAGAGTTTGATGTTAAGTGAAGTAAATAAGTTTTGTTTATAACTGTCACTCTGTATGTTCATTTGCTGTCAGTAAAGTAGCAACCATTTGCATATGGCCTCATTTCTCTAAAGTATCCTTAATCCATCTAATGAAAGATTGGAGAAAAGCAATCCTTTAGTCACCCGTCTTAATATCTCCTTCTATGACTCAGTGTTAATTTTTGTTTGATTATGTCCTGTGAAGCACCTTGGGATGTTTTACGACATTAAAGGCTATATAAATACAAGTTGTTGTTGTTGGTAATGTGTGAAAGACGTGCTACCCAGTTCAGCACAGATAACAAGGGAGTATTATTGTTATGCCTTCAAGTTACGCTATTGTATGATTAGATAGTGGGCGACACGGGTGCAATTTTGAATATAAGACGGGGGGGACTACTGTCAGGAGTGGCCAGCACCGCTGAACCTGAGGCAATATCAAAGGCAGGCCCAAAATTTCTAACAGTTGCCTTGTTCCCAGCATGTACACGATGTGCTGACTGACCCAAGGTATTTCTTTGTAAGTATCATGTGACAAATTGCACAGTGAATTTGTAAAATATATGCATATTAAAAAACAGTATGTTCTGAGATTTTTTTACTTATTTCGTTTAGATGGAATTTTGGTTTAATTTATATCATGTTGTTGCTATGAAGTTAGATTCAGCTCACAAAGGGTTAACTCCCAGAGACTCTATCAGGGATTGTAAACAATTTTACAACACCAAGTTATAGTCCAACGATTTTATTTGAAATTTACAAGCTTTCGGAGGCTTCCTCCTTCATCAGGTAAATGTCAGGAACTCCTCGAAGCCTACGTATTTATAAATCACAGAACAATACATGGTGATTACAGACAGTCTTTGCAACTGCCCGTTGCCAAGGCAATCACCGTGTTCAGACAGAGAGGTGTTACCTACAGAACCCCCGAATATACATTCAACAAAAAAAAACAAACAAACAAACAGGAAAAAAAAACAGAGAGAGAGAGGCAGAAACATCCGGAAGGCAGAGAAAGCCAGCAAATGACCCGTTATATTAAAAACAGATAGCTTTTGTTCGCTGGTGGGCTTACGTGTAGCGTGACATGAACCCAAGATCCTGGTTGAGGCCGTCCTCATGGGTGCGGAACTTGGCTATCAATTTCTGCTCAATGATTTTGCGTTGTCGTGTGTCTCGAAGGCCGCCTTGGAGTACGCTTACCCGAAGGTCGGTGGCTGAATGTCCCTGACTGCTGAAGTGTTCCCCGACTGGGAGGGAACCCTCCTGTCTGGCGATTGTTGCGCGGTGTCTGTTCATCCGTTGTCGCAGTGTCTGCATGGTCTCGCCAATGTACCATGCTCTGGAGCATCCTTTCCTGCAACGTATGAGGTAGACAACGTTGGCCGAGTCACAGGAGTATGAACCATGCACCTGGTGGGTGGTGTCCTCTCGTGTGATGGTGGTATCTGTGTCGATGATCTGGCATGTCTTGCAGAGGTTACCGTGGCAGGGTTGTGTGGTGTCGTGGACGCTGTTCTCCTGAAAGCTGGGTAATTTGCTGCGAACGATAGTCTGTTTGAGGTTGGGTGGCTGTTTGAAGGCGAGTAGTGGAGGTGTGGGGATGGCCATAGCGAGGTGTTCGTCGTCATTGATGACATGTTGAAGGCTGCGGAGAACATGGCGTAGTTTCTCCGCTCCGGGGAAGTACTGGACGACGAAGGGTACTCTGTTGGTTGCATCCCGTGTTAGTCTTCTGAGGAGGTCTATGCGATTTTTCGCTGTGGCCCGTCGGAACGGATGAACGGACACCGCGCAACAATCGCCAGACAGGAGGGTTCCCTCCCAGTCGGGGAACACTTCAGCAGTCAGGGACATTCAGCCACCGACCTTCGGGTAAGCGTACTCCAAGGCAGCCTTTGAGACACACGACAACGCAAAATCGTCGAGCAGAAATTGATAGCCAAGTTCCGCACCCATGAGGACGGCCTCAACCAGGATCTTGGGTTCATGTCACGCTACACGTAAGCCCACCAGCGAACAAAAGCTCTCTGTTTTTAATATAACGGGTCATTTGCTGGCTTTCTCTGCCTTCCGGATGTTTCTGCCTCTCTCTCTCTTTTTTTTTCCTGTTTGTTTTTTTTTTGTTGAATGTATATTCGGGGGTTCTGTAGGTAACACCTCTCTGTCTGAACACGGTGATTGCCTTGGCAACGGGCAGTTGCAAAGACTGTCTGTAATCACCATGTATTGTTCTGTGATTTATAAATACGTAGGCTTCGAGGAGTTCCTGACATTTACCTGAGGAAGGAGGAAGCCTCCGAAAGCTTGTAAATTTCAAATAAAATCGTTGGACTATAACTTGGTGTTGTAAAATTGTTTACAATTGTCAACCCCAGTCCATCACCGGCATCTCCACATCATGTCTATCAGGGATGTTGAAATACCAGCCATCTAAGAGTTGTGTATTCTGAAATACTAGTTCAGTTTGAGACAGTAAGGATCACACGACACCTCCTACACATATTTGTACCTTTAAAACAAAAACAGAAGACACTGGGGACACTCAGCAGGTCAGGCAGCATCTGTTGAGAGAACAAAAATCAGTCGACGTTTTGGATCTTGAACCCTTCCTCAGAACTGGACTGGAGGTATGTAACATTAGTACTTCTAACTAAAGAGGTCTTAACTAAACAGGCAATGTAGATGACATGACTCCCACTCCAAACAGAGAAGTCTCTCATGCAATATGGTACATTTGATTGGCAAGGAGATATTAGGTGGATTAAGGATACTTTAGAGAAATGAGGCCATATGCAAATGGTTAAGCTACTTTACTTTACAGACTTTACAGCCTGTCAGTCCTTAACAGAAAGAGCTGAGAGAGATGTCAGAGGTCAATCTTTGTCTTGCTTTCTCTCTGTGGAAGAGGCAGCAGCCAGCAAATTTCAGTCTGGAACTTTAGAAAGATCTCACTTTGTATAGTTAGTGCCAGTCAGCTCCGAAGTTTCTGATTTGTAAAATGAGTTGAGTCTATATCAGAGGGCAAAGTTATATATTTTGATATGTTTCATGAGGAGTGACAGTTTGACTCTTGCTGTGAAAACTGCATTCTGTTCATTTATATATTACATGTAAAATAAACCAGTTTGTTGGTTTATAATTGGCCTTGTCTCATTAGAACACTTTTCAGTCCATCTTCCAAAAGATAGAAGAAATGCATGTGGTGGCACATGTGATATCATAGTATCCAGTAAACACAACAAGACGCCCTTGGGTCACATTATCAGAGTGACCGGTGACAGTGTACCTGAGAGAATATCTAGTGCAGCCCCAAAATTTGTAATAAGGTGTTTGAGGCATCTTCATAGTGATCAAGAGCTGCCACGAACATAGGTTACAATGCAGTGAGCCATGACGCCAAGAGGATCATTTAAAGAAAACTTGCATTTATATAGGGAAATGAATTAGGGAAATGAAGCAGAATGAGTGGGATCCATTCATTTGCAAGGGCATGCAGTTACATAGAACTTATCCTAAATTGTTTTACTATTAGTTAAATGCTCTTGTCAATCATAGTCAAAGGGTTCCACTAGACTATTGCCAATGACTGGTAAATCCTCCAGGAAGGGCATCCTCAGGTTCTGGAGAGAGCATTATACTGATTTTGCACCTGGCCAAACAAGCCATAGTAAGGACCAATGTACATGGATGTTAGAAAGGCTGGTGGTATGTGCTGCACAGATCAAAGGCCTTAATGAACCAATTCACTGGGAGAACAACAACAACTTGCATTTATATAGCACCTTTAATGTGGTAAAATGTCCCAAGATGCTTCACAGGAGCGATTTTCAAACAAAATTTGACACCGAGCCACATAAGGAGATATTAAGACAGGTGACCAAAAGCTTTGACAAAGAGGTAGGTTTTAAGGAGCGTCTTCATAGAATCATAGAAAGTTACAGCACAGAAGGAGGCCATTCAGCCCGTCGTGTCCGTGCAGGCCGAAAAAGAGCTATCCAGCTTAATCCCACTTTCCAGCACTTGGTCCAAAGCCCTGTAGGTTACGGCACTTCAAGTGCATATCCAAGTACTTTTTAAATGAGTTGAGGGTTTCTGCCTCTACCACCCTTTCAGGCAGTGAGTTCCAGACTCCCACCACCCTCTAGGTGAAAAAATTTCTCCTCAGCTCCCATCTAATCCTTCTACCAATTACTTTAAATCTATGCCCCTGGTCACTGACCCCTCTGCTAAGGAAAATAGGTCCTTCCTATCCACTCTATCTCGTCCCGTCATAATTTTATATACCTCAATTAAATCTCCCCTCAGCCTCCTTTGTTCCAAAGAAAACAACCCCAGCCGATCCAATCTTTTCTCATAGCTAAAATTCTCCATCCCTGGCAACATCTCGTAAATCTCCTCTGTACCCTCTCTGGTACAATCACATCTTTCCTGTAATGTGGTGACCAGAACTGTATGCAGTACTCAAGCTGTGGCCTAATCAATGTTCTATACAGTTCTGGTGTAACCTCCCTGCTCTTATATTCTGTGCCTCGGCTAATAAAGGAAAGTATCCCATAAGCCTTTTTAACCACCTTCTCTACCTGTCCTGCTACCTTCAGGGATCTGTGGACATGCACTCCAAGGTCTTAAAGGAGGAGAGAGGTGAAGAGGTTTAGGGAGGAAATTCCAGAACTTAGAGCCTAGGCAGTCAATGGTGGAGTGATTAAAATCTGGGATGTGCAAGTGGCAAGAATTGGAGGAGCGCAGAGATCTCGGAGGGTTGTAAGGCTGGAGGAGGTTGCAGAGCTAGGGAAGGGGGAGTGTTAATTGTATGATTTATATTTATGAGTGTTAATTGTATTCAGGAGGTAGGTATCAATTGGGGACTCTCGGACCCTTTTTATAAGAGAGCTTATCTAGGGTATGGTGTGTGTATAAGGTGAATCTCTGTGAATAAAAGCTTGGAAACAACTAAAGACCAGGCTCTAGTATTCTATCCTTCACCACCTGGCTATTCGATTTTAACAGGGAGGCCATAGAGGGATTTGAAAACAAAGATGAGAATTTTAAAATTGAGGCGTTCCCGGATCGAGAGCCAATATAGGTCAGCGAGCACAGGGGTGATGGGTGAACGGGACTTGGTATGTATTAGGATACGGGCAGCAAAGTGGACTTCCCATGCCATTGCCTAGCTAATGATAGGTGGGGATGGTATTCAAGCCAAATTCCTAAAAGTTGCTCTAGATGAGAGAGTAGAAATGACAAAGGACTTGAACATTAGTTTCAGGAACTACTGACTTCTCTTGGAGCTGGGAAGTGCAATTCTGTTCGAGGCATGAATACCCTTGGTTTCTAGAAGGTATCCTGGTGAGTCCAAAAACTACTAAGGAATCTTGCTGATATCAGTGGCTGCTAATACAATATTTCAGATTTTTATGGTACATATATGAGGAGCTTTAAAGTTAGATTTTGTCTGATTAGGCTCCTGTGAAGCGCCTTGTGACGATGTTAAAGGTGCTATCTAAATGTAAGTTATTGTTGTTGATTTTTAAAAAAAATTCCATTTTTATTTTTAGCATTAAAAACTGGGAGAAAATCAGGGGGAAAATAGAGCCCAAAGACGAGGGTAAATTCGGTAAAAATCAATTTTTATTTTGAACATCACTAAGCCTTGAGAAAGCAAGCAAGAGTCTAAAGAGGTGCCTTTAAGTTAAATAATAAACCACAATTATTTACAGTCACAGACACTACTTTTATGGGCCTCAATGGCAGTTTCATACGCTATGGTTTTAAGGTATTTGCTCCTCCTTAAATCCTTTGTCATTCCATACAACTCATGATCGATCTGCTTTTTCATTGGTTATAGTTCAGCTGATGGTAACCTCAAGAGCACACTTTCACTTCTGCTCTCAGTTGATTTACCGTAGTGTAAACAGTAAGAGAGAAGCTTGTCAAACAGGCTTTAAGAAAAATGACCAGCAACATTAACAAGTGAACTTACATAAAATGGCTTCTCATCTAAATGTGGCGCAGAAAATCGGTCCCCAGATGCGCATGTATCGTGTACATTACATGCATAAGTCATTGTCCCACTCCAGATACTAGAGCATAAAATGTAGGCTGACACATCAGTGGAGTACTGAAGGAGTGCTGCGCTGTCAGAGGTGCTGTCTTTTGGATGAGACGTTAAAACCGAGGCCCCGTCTGCTCTCTCAGGTGGATGCAAAAGATCCCATGGGTAAAGCGACAGAAGATCAGTGTTCAAAAAATAATCTAACATGATACAGACCAGTTTATACCCCTAAGGGGTAAGAGCACTACTTACCAAAAAAAAGCCATGGATGACAAAAGAGGTAAGGGACAAAATAAAACTAAAAGAAAAAGTATACAAAAATACAAAAAAATGGCACAGATCCTGGCAACTGGGAGAGATACAAAGAAGATAATAAGAGCTACAAAAAGGGAGAATGAAAAGAAACTTGCATGGGATATCAAAATCAACACAAAAAAAAATTACAATTATATTAGGCAAAAATAGCGGTCAAGAGCAATGTGGGCTCCTTAAAAACTGATAATGGTGATATTGTAAATGAAAATAAGGAAATGGTGGACATGTTAAATAATTACTTTGCATCAATATTTGTAGTAGAGGAAGAGGATAGCATGCCGGACACACCAAGGAAACTAATTTTGAATCAGGGATGGGGACTCACCATAATTAATGTAAGTAAATTATCAGTAATGTATAAAATAATGGCACTAAACAGTGACAAATCCCCAGGACCAGATGGTTTCCATTCCAGGGTTTTAAAGGAAGTAGGTGAGAACACTGCAGATGCCCTAACTATAACCTTCCAAAGTTCTTTCGATTCAGGGACCGTTCCTTTAGATTGAACAATTGCACATGTCACTCTGCTATTTAAGAAAGGTGAGAGGGGGAAACCAGGCAATTATAGACCCAGTTAGCCTAACATCTGTTGTAGGGAAATTACTAGAGTCTATAATTAAGGATAGAGTCACTGAACACCTTGAAAATTTTCAGCTGATCAGAGAGAGCTAACATGGATTTGTAAAGGGTAGGTCATACCTGATGAACCTGATTGAATTTTTTGAAGAGGTGACTAAAGTAGTGGGCAGGGGAATGTCTATGTTGATGTTGTTTATATGGACTTCCAGAAGGCATTCAATAAAGTCCCTCATAAGAGAACTGTTAGCTAAAGTTGAACCTCATGGAATTGAGGGCAAATTATTGACCTGGTTAGGAAATTGGTTAGGAGACAGAGAATAGGGATAATGGGCAGGATGTGACGAGTGGTGTTCCACAGGGATCTGTGTTGGGGACTCAACTATTCACTGTATTTATTAATGACCTATTAATGACGAGATAGAGAGCCAAATATCCAAGTTTGCCGATGACACAAAGATAGGCAGCATTATAAGCAGTGTAGATGGAAGCATAAAATTACAGAGAGACATTAATAGATTAAGTGAATGGGCAAAACCGTAGCAAATGGATTTCAATGTAGGCAAGTGTGAGGTCATCCACTTTGGACGTAAAAAGGATAGATCAGAGTATGTTCTAAATGGTGACAAGCTTGAAACAGTGGAGATCCCAAGAGACTTAGAGGTCCATGTACATAGATCATTAAAATGTCATGGAAAGGTACAGAAAATAATTTAAAAGGCTAATGGAATGCTAGAGGACTAGAATACAAGGGTGTCAAAGTTATGCTATACAAAGCCCTGGTTAGACCACACCTGGAGTATTGTGTTAAGTTCTGGGCACCGCACCTTAAGAAGGATATATTGGCCTTGGAGGGAGTGCAGTGTAGATTTACTAGAATTAAAACTGGACTCCAAGGGTTAAATTACGAGGAGAGATTACACAAACTAGGGTTGTATTCCCTGGAATTTAGAAGATTAAAGGGGTGATTTGATTGAAATTTTCAAGATATTAAGGGGAACCGATAGGGTAGATAGAGAGAAACTCTTTCTGCTGGTTGGGGAGTCTAGGGCTAGGGGACATAGCCTAAAAAATAAGAGCCAGGACTTAAGTTAGGAAACATTTCCACATGCAAAGGGTGGTAGAAGTTTGGAACTCTCTTCCGCAAACGGCAGTTGATGCTAACTCAATTGTTAATTTTAAATCTGAGATTGATAGATTTTTGATAACCAAAGGTATTAAGGGAAATGGGGCTATGGAAGGTGTAGGGAGTTAGGTCACAGATCAGCCATGATCTCATTGAATGGTGGAACAGGCTCGAGGGGCTAAATGGCCTACCCCTGCTCCTATGTTCCATGACAATATTCGAAGAAGAGTAGGGGACATCTTCCCGGTGACCTGGCCAATATTTATCCCTCAACCAAGATCACCAATCAAACAGATTTTATGGTCATTATCACATTGCTGTTTGTGGGACCTCGCTGTGTGTTAATTAGCTGCTGCATTTCTTGCATTACAATAGTGACTACACTTCAAAAAAGTACTTAACTGGCTGTAAAGCACTTTGGGACATCCTGAGGTCGTGAAAGGCAATATATAAATGCAAGTCTTTCTTTCTTTTAGCCAGTCATTCCTGGCACAGATTTTGTTGGTCTCTAAACTCAAGGCTACTGTGTATGTACAGAATTATATCTTTTTATTTGAAAAGTGTAAGGAAAATGTTGCAACAATACCTGAAGGCATCGGTGCACTGCAAGTCAGACACTATGGCCTGAAATTTTCTTTTCCTGCCCCAGGAGGGGGACTCCCACTTGCTGCTGTAACCATGCCACAGCCCCAACCCAGCTTCCTAGATCAGGAAGCTGAGTTGGGGCTGTATGCACAGCAAGCTCCCTGCGGCATCTCTGTCAGCAAGCGGAAGCCTACCAATGGCCCGGAGGAAAATTTCAGTGGTGCTGGAGCAGGAGAACCACTGCAGCGCCCAAAGAGGTGATATAATTTAAAGGGGGCAGTAGAGCCCCAAAGATAAAAGAGGGACAGGCACTTTCTAGGCCTATATTCAGTGGTGTAAAATATCCCACAGGTTACTTTAGGGACTGCCAAATGTAGTAACTGATGACTGTGGAGTGTTCAAAGGTAATACAGAAACTTAAATCACCTACATTAAAATTGATTTTTCCAAATTAAGTATGTTTCCAATATTTATATGGTATTTACCAAATAAGCAAACAATACCATCTAACAGGAAAAAAATTCCAAGAATGAGATTGTCAGTAAAAATGTAATTGAAATGGATGTGACAAGTGCTGTTCCCCAGGGATCTGTCCTGGGGCCTCAGCTTTTCACCATATGTATTGATGACTTGGATGAAGGAATAGAGAGTTGTATAGCTAAGTTGCAGATGACACTAAATTAGGAGACAAGTAAGCTGTGTGGATGAGAGCAGGAAGTTACAAAGGGACATACACAATCTAAGTGAATATGAAAAACTATGGCAGATGGAGACCAATGTGGGGAAGTGTGAGGTTATCCATTTTGGACCCAAGAAAGGCAAATCAGAATATATTCTTAATGGTGAGAGACTTGGAGCTGTGAAAGAGCAAAGGGATTTAGATATCCATATACACAAGTCACTAAAAGCTAGTGCACAGGCACAAAAAGTAATCAAAAAGGCTAATGGAATGTTGGCCTTTATTTCGAGAGGGTTGGAATTCGAAAATGAGGAAGTGATGCTTCAGTTGTACAGAGCCTTGGTCAGACCCCATCTGGAGTATTGCATTCAGGAACCAAACCTCAGGAAAGATATATTGGGCTAGAAATTGGGCCGTGTAGCGCCCATTGTTCAGGCGCGATGTGGCCTCCCGAAGTTCCAAAATGGCTTCCGGAATGCACGCGCACGCTTCCAGCATTACGTGCGCCGGATGTCACCTTGGTAAAGGGTTTTGCACACTGCAACACCTGCATGATCCCTTTCAATAGCGCTGGTGGGGGGGTCCTCCAGCCACTCTAAGACACGTTCAGGTGTTCGTGGTTAAGAGGATGCGTAGATAACGAACGCCAGCAGCATGTAAAGTAGGAAGAACATGCGTTTGATCAGTGTACAACGCTGATTTAAAGTGATAGACTAGACACCATTTTGGCACTTAATGCTCCACTCTACGCATCCTCCTAACCACGAGCACCTGAACGTGTCTTAGAGTGCCTGGAGGACCCCCCCACCAGCGCTATTTAAAGGGATCATGCAGGCGTTGCAGGTTAGTTGCTGGATTATTGCTTCTGGCTGCTGGTAGAATAGGACATGTTTATTGAAGCTTCCTATATTTAGAGAGTTGCTATAGTATATTTGAGAGCGGTTTGGCAGGTACTGCCTTATGGTTGGTTTAATTTGCAACAGTGTTTGAACAAGATTCCTGGCAACCATGGGTGGTCTTCTAGGACTTCCACTGGGCATAGAACACGACTGGGAGCATGCAGAGAGGCCACGCAGAGCAGGTCAAGCTGCGAGGAGAGGGAAGAGGTGGCGCAGGGCACTGAGCAGGAGGCCATATCGCATGAGGGACTTCAGGGAGCACCACTTTTACCTCCAGATGAGGGAGGACCAGTGCAAGATTCACCAAAGAGGTCGGGACGGAGATCTGCCACCAGCTGCAGCTATACCTACAGCCTCAGAGCAGGGCAAGGACAGCATTGCCTGTGGCTGTGAAGGTAACCGTGGTGCTGAACTTCTACGGCTCTGGATCTTTTCAGGCCTCTGCTGGCAGTCTGTGCAACATCTCACAGTGTGCAGTGCACTGGTGTATAAGGGAGGTCACGGAGGCACTATACGAGATGCGCAACAGGTTCATCACGTTCCCTCTTGATAGAGAGAAGCAGATCGAGTGAGCACGAGGTTTTGCTCATGTTGTAGGCTTCCCCATGGTGCATGGTGCCATTGACTGCACGCATATTACCATACGTGCTGCACATCTCAACTTGGCCATCTTCATGAACAGAAAGGGGTTCCACTCCCTGAATGTACAGCTGGTGTGCGACCACACGCAGCGCATCGTGGAAGTCAATGCCCGCTTACCCGAGGAGCAGTCACGACGCGTTCACTATGCGGCAGTCCAATATGCCAGCTATCTTTGAACAGGCTTGGCAAGTGAAAGGCTGGCTACTGGGTGACAAGGGCTATCCCCTCATGAGGTGACTCATGACCCTGGTCCAGAACGCACCCACATGTGCAGAGTGGGCCAACAATGACAGTCATGCTGCCACACGCAATATCACTGAGCACACCATGGGCGTCCTAAAGTAACGCTTCCGCTGTTTGGACCATCCTGTAGTACTCAGCTGAGCGGATGTCAAGATTTGTCATTGTATGCTGCATGCTGCAGAACCTCGCCGTTATGAGGGAACAGCCCTTGCCACCGATTATCTGGCAAGATCCTGAGCAAGAGGAAGAGGAGGAAGAGGCTGAGGAGGAGGAGAAGAGGCTAAGGATGAGGGGGAGGAGACGGAGGAGAAGTGGAGGAAGACGCAAGGGAGCAACCAGGAACACCGGCCCTGTCTGCCAGAGCTCTGCGTGCTCACCTGATCCGTGAGCGATATCAATAACGTGAACGACATCTCCCAAGTCACCAACAGTCCTACACTCCCCACCTGTCCTCTCCCACATGACCAAGAAAACGCCCTCCTTATGATTACACATTGCTTCCTCCCTCAGTTCATCGCAGAACTAAAACCACCACCAAAGGCAAATTCACATTTATAAATTAACACATGAAATGATGCAAACAAAATGAGACTATTCAACCTTGTGTATTCCCTTAGTGCCTGTTGTTTGTGTGCCTTTACCTTTCCTTGTGCTCTACGAGGTGCACCCCCAGTGGCTGGAGCATGGGCGGTGGAAGGCTGCTGACCTTCAATGGAGGAGAGTACAGATGGCCATGGAGGACGACCTCGAGCAGCTCTGGGCCAGGAGAGCCCGGCTTCAGACTGCACCATCTCAGCCTGGGCTGCAGCAGTCTGGCCTGGCTGGCTGACCGGCAACAGCAAGGGCACTGGCAGAGTGGCAGAGGTGGGAGCAGGAATGCTGTCATCCTGAGAGAGGACAACAGGTTCGGCTGCCATGGCGCCACTGCCACTCACACGGGGCGGCGCCTCAGCACTTATGGTGATCAGCTGGAGAACGGATTGCTGGAATACTGTGATGCCCTGGAATCCCCATTCCACAGTGGTACTCAGAGCCACGATAGCAGCAGTATGAGCCTGGAACGTAGCAGTCTGTGCTTCCATAGCAGTGGTCTGAGCTGCCATTGCCGCAGTCTGAGCTTCAACTGAAGCTTGCAGAACTTTGATGACGTCAGTTTGTGTTGCAAGGGCAGCTGTTTGTGCTGCATTGAAGGCTGCGACATTGGCCATCAGACCCTGCATCATGGTGCCTTCCTCAGCTGTGCTGATGGAGCTGACCACCCGTTCCACGTGGGTAAGGATGGGCTCCAAGCTCTGCGCAAAGCCATGTGGCAAGTTCGAGGTGGACTCCTCCATGCCCCTTGACATTGTGCGCAGGCTTTCTGGCAGGCTTTCCAGTGCACTAAGCATTTGGTGACGTACGCCCATCAGCCATCTTCCGTAGTCTGGCCCATCGGAGTCATCGTCTGACCCCCACGGCAGCAGAACCAATGTGCGACCTCGCCCTCCGGCGATCTGGCACCTGTGGTATCCGTTCCCCCCCTCCCCCAGCTCCTGCGCACTTGTGCCCAGTGTCTCACCATGTGCAGATCCGCCCTCTATCCTAGCCTCTACACTACGCACAGCGTTAGTCTCTGAGCTGGTGGATGCGAGTCTCAGACCGAGTGACGGTGCGGCTTCATTGTCAGTGTCTTCCTCCTCCTCCACCTCGGACGGTGCCGGCTCCAGGTCTTGGGTACCTGCAATGACAAAGGGAGAGGGGTTGAATTGTGGAGCGGGGAGAGGAGCAAATAAGACGTGTGTGCTGACACCATCTGCAGCACGTGAGTCAGAAAAGATTGTGGGATGTGGAAGATGTGGGAAACGAAGGAAGATTAGGTATGCAGAGACCCCCTTCGACGGGACCTCCAGCGCTGCCGGTAGCCACGTTCGCAGCAACGGCCCGCCCAATGATTCCCAGCACAGTCTCCTCCGGGGGGAGAGGACGTGTAGGCGTGCCTGTCCTCCCTCAGGTCTCTCCTGCTGCCGGCTGTTATGCGCCACCTTCTCCTGAAGTGTGTCAGTGAGTGTCCTGCAAGGTGTCTTGGGTGATGTGCTTGTCATGGTCGAATAGCTGCCAATGTGTGAGATCTGTGAGTGGTGGTTGTGTGACCTGCAAATGTGGTACAACGTGAGGGTGAGATGCAGCACGCGAAGTGCAGCGTTGTGTACGAACGGACAGTGTTTGTTGGTGGGTGGGTAACGGGGGGTGTTGTGCGTGGAGCATAGAATCATAGAAAGGTTAGAGCACGGAAGGAGGCCATTGGGCCCATCGAGTCTGTGCTGGTTCGATGCAAGAGTAGCGCTGGCTGCACGTACAAATCATGGTAATGACCAGGGAGCATGAATCTCACATGCTGCCTGCATCAGAAGCACTGGGCGCGGGTTAATTGCACATCATGATGCTTGCACTTGGATTCGGGGGTTATCGAATTTAACCCCCATTGACTTTGGAAGAGGTACAACAAAGATTGACCAATGACACCAGGGATTAAATTGTTAAATTAGGAGGACGGGTCATATAAACTTGGCTTGAATTCCCTTGAGTTTAGAAGGTTGAGGGGTGATCTAATTGATGTAATTAAAATGATTAACAGATCAATAGAATAGATACAGAGAAACTATTTTCTCTGGTGGGGGAATCCAGAACAATCTTAAATTAGAGCTAAGGCATTTAGGAGTGAAATCAGGAAACACTTTTTCACAGGAAGGATAGTGAAAATCTGGAACTCGCTCCCACAAAAGGCTGTGGATGATGGGTCAATTGAAATTTTCAAGATCGGTAATTTTTTGTTGGATATGGGTATCAAAGGATATGAAACAAAAACGGGTAAATGGAGTTGAGGTACAGATCAACCATAATCTAACTGAATGGTGAAACAAGCTGGAGAGGCTGGATGGGTTACTCCTGTTCCTATGAAAGGGTATGTGAACAATTGATCCCGGCTTTAAGAGGCCAATAAAAGTCACTGTTCCTTTAAGAGCAACATTTCTATTCACTACAAACGTAAATAACCATGGTCCACTATCTTAGTTAATAAGTAAATACATAATTTCCATCCACTCTTTTTAAAAAAAAACCCAGCGCCCCTTAAGCTACAAGCGATGCACCTGATACCCATGGGAGAGAGAAGGCGCCTGCGTGTCCTCTGGCAGAGGGTGCGGCCCCTCCTCACGGCAGCGCCGGGGCCAGAGCGATGCCCGCCCATCAGTGGAGCATCCCGCACAGCAAGAGGCTCCAAATGACAAACATTCACATTATTGCACGGATAGAAATAGATGGGTTAACGCTGAAATACATATGAGGGGGGGGGGGGGGTCTTTGCAAAGTGGGTGGGCGGGCTACTTCACCTCTTGAGGGCGGAAATTTTAAAATTACCAGCTAGAAATTGCAGCAAGCCACTTAACAGGTGCCTCTTCGAAGCAGTGCACGACGGGCTTTGTAGTTTTTTTGCAACTGCATTGGCAATATTCTTGTACATGATTATTTTCAGAGAAGTTTAAGTTTTCACTCTCGAGTATATTTTCCCAGTAACTTTGTTTTTCTTTCATTTTTTTAATAAAAAAGTGACTTCACCCCGAAGTTCCTCGTTACATTGTATTATGGCTCGTAATTGCTGCGGTGGCTCTGACAGAGTCTCAGAACAGTGTGTGGCTCGTTGTGGTGTCAATCACCTCGCGTCAAGGCGCTTCCGCTAGCACTTTAGGTTGCTTCAGCGTATAACCATCGTATCTACTGTTTCATGGTGTAGAACTGGCGTGTAGCACAATGGTGTATGGATCATAGCCTTTCTCATTTTATTTTTTTGCCCCAAAAAAAAATTTGCAGGAAAAAAAAAAGAGAATTTAAATAAAAACCTACCAGTTAGTGGATCTGCAAAGGATTTTTTTTTTTAAAAACCCGGTCAAAATGTCAACGGGTAAAGAAATCGGGGGAGCCCAACATGCTCAATACGTGGGACCATATCGACTGGAAAAAACGCTTGGAAAGGGACAGACAGGTTTGCGCAAATTTTAATGACATACACTAGTCAATATCAATAGCTGTTCCACTTATTATTGGTATCAAGCGAATGGAATATCTTGTTATCCATCTTGTAGTGTAATGAAGTCTTGCATAGTTTGAATGTTTCTTTGTAACACATTAAATGCATTATTTTTTGCAATTGTTGGGAATTTTAGATATACTAATATATATAAACTGTTTTATTCTCTGCTAGAAGTGTTGGTGAGCAGTATTACTGCATGTTCATCTGTGGTGCTACCAGCCTTGCGTGTAGTTTGTAGGAACTGGAGTCTGGGGATACCCCTTTCTGTGATTTCTTCTGAACAATGTTGATTAAGTGTAATCAAATTGGGATTTTAAAAATAGAATTGTGATGTAACGTGTTATTTCAACTAAGATTTTGATCATTTTTCTAGGAGCGCAATTTAAGTATTTCTGCCATATTTTCTGTGGGTAATTGTCCAGTTTCATTCCGAAAGGAAGTGGAAAAATGTTTTACCGTTTAATTTGATTAATGTTTTGTTGAAGGAATTGATGCATTGTAGCAGAGTCCGAGCGCAGAGCTTGCCCATCTGTTGTCTGAGACTACAATAGGCGTTACCTTACCAGCTGCTGCCCCAGTAATTTGCAGTGTTTGGGCATGTCCAGTATCTTTTGCATTGTAAATCGTACTCTCTATATAGAGTAATATAGCCTAGTCTTTTTGAAACCGGGCTTTCAGTCCATTGCGTTGTGTAGTGTAACAGAGTATTTAGCTTTGTTAATCTTCTTAGGCGGTGGTGAACTGATACACCAACACTTCTGCGGTTTTATTGACCGATTACCGTACAGCTACAATCACAACAGAACCAAAGCAAGCAGATAATTATGTATTGGCGGGTGGTGATTTTTTTTTAGCACGTTTCGACTACTTTTTGGGGTCTCCCGTCGTATAGATGCATTACAGGAGCACAGCAGTGATTTTCATGCAGGAAAGTGCATCCGTTTTCTGGCATTTTCCATATAATCCTTCATCAGAAGCCTTGCAAGAAAGTAACCCAGTACTGTACCTTCAGAAAGGTGTGTTATAGGAGGAGAGAGGGAAAACACGCGAGATAGCGGGTTACCAAGGACGCATTAAAAAGAGGGAGGAAAAGATGAGACTAAATGCGTGTGTGTACATTGTTTTAACATCGTAGCACCGTCTGAATTGTTTTGGAGAGTAAAGGGGAGTCCTTCAGTCTGGGTTGTTTGAAATTGATTATTGTTTGTGGGGTATGCGCAAAGCAGGTTTGAATGAATAATGGAGCTTATACCCGTGCATGTCCCGTTAATGGTAACTAGAAAAAGAAAATTACAGGCTCCTACACGTTGTGAAAACTCGTATTTAAATGCCCTCCATCGACCTGGGATGGAAACAATGAATCGGCATGGTTATATTTAAACCATCTTTCTGACCCACGTGTCGCTGCGGATCTGACCGTCTTTCCCCACTTCCTTGAGCTTGGTTTGATCCTTGCAGGAACTGTCCAGTTTTCTGTGCTATAAATATCGGCTGTCGGACGTAGGTGTCTCTGGGTCATGCCACCAGTTTATTTCCTTTGGAAGCATCGCCTCTTAGTTACCCACATGTCAGTACCGACTCTGATCTGACTGACGGACACTTTTGATTTGAAATTTCTTAATTTTTTTTTCAAATAAAAATGAAAGGATGATTTAAATCGCATTTCTTTGTTTCCGCCAGGCAGAAAAAGAAGTATTTGGAGAAACGTCATTTTACGAATGTCTTAACAGATGGGTGATTTTCATTATCCAGAGAAGCTGATTATTTTTCCTGTTGCTGCTCTCCAAAAGGGGTTAGACAGGATGATCTTGTCGTGATTGAAATCAGTGGTGTGCGTGGTGGTGTTTTACGGGTCGATACTTGCACTATAATTAAAATGCTTCGTGCCCTTTTTGGTAATGGCAGAGACACCGAATCCAGATGGTCTCGTATTGGTTGTTTTCCAATTTACGTCCCCGACTAGGGCTTTATTTTTAATGGTGCATTAAGAAATGGTGAAATGTTCGATTGAAATTTGCGTTGCCAATTAACGCAGTAATGCTAAGAATTTCTCAGGAAAGTTGAAAGTGACCAACATTACTCGCCCAGTTTTATTACTTTTGGGCGATAGGATGCCTAAAATATAGCCCAGGGTTATATTAACTGGCTGAGGATATGTTATAAATGGCCAACTGGAGGGAGAGGTTATTTTTGCACAGCAGCGATCACGTATGTAACCCCAAGGGCACGTATTTAAGCACTTCTAACCATAAAGTTGCAGTTTGTTTTATTACACCCTTTGGCTACAGTTGCTTATTGGTGATTTAACTCCTTTGCAGATTGCAATAGAATGTCCGCAGCAAAATAAAGTAATACATTGTAATTTTAAAAAACCTTTGCAGCCCACTGTATGGCAGGAAATATTTTATGACACTTCGCTAAAGCCCATTTCGTACTGAGTAGTAGAGACAACGCATTTGGTGGTTGTGTGTGTGTGTGTGTGTTTGGGGGCGGGAATACAAGGAGATTAGATGCCAAAAAGTCTATTAAATTATATCTAATAGGCAAAATAATGGATTGTGGGGGTGGAGAGAAATTCAAGGGTAGAGGTGGATTGCTTTTTGACTCCCAATTCAACATAATTTGTGTACTTTTTAAAAAAAAAATGAACTGTCGTACTTATACTACAGGAACAGTGTAGAATTTTAAGTCATTTAATAATTTTATAACCGTGTGTTAGCCGCTTGTCATTTTATCTGTGGGTATTGGGTTTAAGTCTGGACTGACTACAAGGGTCCTGAACTGAATGAGTTTTGGTTGTCGGCTTGAGAGAACGGGCACAGCAAAAAAAGAGCCGATAATTAAACATAAGTTGGCAATAAATTGGTCATCTTTCAAAAGCCACAAGATTGGCTGGTGTGGGACATGGACATTGTCACATTAGTGCAATAAAGATTGTTCTGAGGTGTTAGTTAAGTCACTGGGTAGAGTACAGATGCTTGCTGTACGTCTGACTGTGAGACCAGACCTGGGAGCAGTTGATTCTAATACTAGATAGCCAAAAGTTCAATTCTCCAGCACACTCAGCCCTCACCTTGAAGAGCAGAAAAACATTTTCTTTTAATTAGTATTTTGCATCATGTTGGAACATCACATTTCAAGTAATTTTAAAAAAATGTTTTGTTTCTGTTGTTTTGTGAATTAAGATAAGGGACAGTAGTAGACAAATGGAACACTTTCAATTTGGGATCCCAGTATTAGTGTCGAGCACTTCCAGGGCAGGTATGACTGAGATTACATACTTCCTTAATTCTACTCTGCTTAATAATGTGTCTTAACCCACATTTCAGAAGACCACTCTTGCCTGCACCAATTTCACACTTGAGACTGAGACTGTCTAATTAGGCAGAGATTTGTACTGTGGGCAGTTGAACTTAGTTGAGACTGTTCAAAGTCACTTCAGGTCAAATCATTGCAGCTAGCAGAGGAAATTTTAAACCCATCACACTGATTTGGATTCAAATATAACTCCCAGAAGTGAAAGGTAAGTGTTCAAACCCATTAAATCACCCAGTTACTCTCTTGAGCCTAAATATTACCACTGCTATTGGTGCTTAAAGGGCATTTTACAGTTCTGTATAAACAGATTCATCCATTCTGTCAATATGTAGAGAGTTGGTTGCAGAGTGTGTCCTGTAAGGATGGATGGGATTAGGATCTTTATATGGTGTTGCAGGATTGGTGCTGTGAGGACTGATCTCTTGGTGAGGTATGGAAGGATCAGTATGGTTGCCTCCTTTCCGTCCCATCAAGTTAGTTTATCTTGGTGAACGGGTGGGGGCCCCACCCAAAGTTGGAAGTGGTGGACTGCTGGAAAGGGCTGAGGTAGATGGATGTTTGCCTACACAATACCCAATTGGAATTGCAGATTTCTAACAGATATTTTGTCTGAGTCTGGTGGGGGGTGGGGGGGTTGCTCTTCATACATAGAGGGTTGGAATGCATGATTGTTGTTGAAAGCATGAATTGTGTTGGGGTATATATCCTTCTCGAGTAGAAGGAGTGAAATTTGGAGCATGAGTGGGTGTGGTATATTTGTCTTGTACTAGGATCTCCTTAGAGTCTATATGTTTCCTGATAACATGCAGTAAATATAATGCAATAAATGGAGCTGTGTCTTGGATGTGGAGGAATAACACTAAGGGGATAGGTTTCCTTTGAACTTTCAGTACAATGAGTCCCATCTTAGCCCTGTGGGCTGCTGCTCCTTAACCTATAATTTCCCCATTACGGTACTATGTACAAAATATTGAATCATTCCATCTTGGCTGAACCAAACTCATGTGGGCAGTAATGGACCATCACTGATTTATCACCTATGTGTTTTTGGTTTTTTACTCTCTTTCTTGGGTTCAGCATCTCGATCACTCCCGTAGGAATCTTTGCTTATAACTTTGCGGTAACCTAAAACTGTGTTGGTCTTTTGTTCTTGTCTGAAGGGGGCTACATGAGAATGAGTAGTGGCCACAGGAAGAATATGTAGAATGTAACATCAGAAAAATAGAAATGTCTTGCTGAATCTTTTTAGAGGCAATAAAGTATCTACTTATTTCAAAAGCCTACTTAACCTTAGTTAAATTCAGGTCGTTTCGAGAGTTTTTAATAGTTTTCATTGTAATATTATTGGTTAAGAGTTCTAATGTATTAAGGCAGTTGTAAAGAGTTCTTTCCTTTTATTTTGTATGTCTCAAACTTTCTGTCTGTATGCCAGCCTCGTTCTCTTGCATGCTTTCTCTTGTATGTCTCATACGCTCTCCTGTTCCTCTCGCCTACCATAGAGACCCGCAGGTAGACTTGGAATGACAAAGATCTACTAGCCACAGGTGTGAGCTTGTCACTCTGTGGACTGGAGGCATGCTGCATATGATATTTTGTTGCTTTCACCCAAGATGGGGAATGGGGTGGAGGGAGTGGGGTGGGGTGGGGGGTGGATGGATGATGGCTAAATTGGAAGGGAGCGGGATGGGGATGGCATCTGGGGTAAGGAAGAAGTCGAGGCAGGCCTAGGTATGGAGGCCATGGGATGGGCCTCAGATATCGGAAAGGCCAGGATCTGGGATTCAGACTTGGAAGGAGCAAGGAGGCTTGTATGAGAATGGGAGAGAGTGGGGAGGCGTGGATTTGGCTGCAGAATGATAGAGCAGGCGGATGGGTCATTGGTGAGTGATGATGTATTAACATTCTCTATTGAGCAATCATCTGCAGCCCATGACGGACAATTTTTTGTTTTAAGTTGAATTGGTAGTGAACAGATGAATTATTCCAATGTTATAACTTATTACAACATTACAGATGCACAATTTTTAATGCCAAATGATTGTCATGGTCATTTTGGTACAATGACACTACTATAATCCTCAACCAGTTTAAAGTATGTTATTTGGGGTAAACAAAAATGTTCATGAATCATATGGACGAAAGTTTTGAATATGCCCCTTTAATGTGCTGAGAATGTTGGTATTGGTAATTTAATATCTTACTAAATGACATAAACAGAAGTCACAATAAACAAACCTTTTCTCCTGAAGCTACAGTAAAACAGCACTTTCAAGTCCTGTAAAGGGTTATCATTATCAAAAGTAAAAGGGTTCTGATCCCTTTTTTGCTGAAAAACTTGTTGAAATGGGATTGGTGAGTAACTCTGCTCATTATTTTCAAGGAAAGTGTAATTCCAAGAATGATTACTGCAGCCAAATACTGCATTTTAACAGCAAACTATCAATGCCTCTTTGATTTCTTTACATATGATTTCTTTACATATGAAGACTGTAGTTACTGCAGAATAGTTTTGAGTAAAACAATTTTCCCCTTCATTTATTGTGCATCTACAGGGTGTTTGCATCGCTGACATTATAGAATATTTGTAGCTTTTATAACTTGCAGTCTTTTCAAAAATGTTATATTGCAACTCTTTTCAGATGCCACTGGAGAAAATTCCTAGGTAAGGAAGCCATATCTAACTTATGAAGAAATTTCTAAGTAGCTGATCATTGTAGGTCACCTAAGATGAGAGCAACGTTCTAACATTCTGTTGCCTTTCACTCACCATTGCTTCTCACATCATAAGTAAATGGAAACATCAGAATTCTTTGGTTTATTATCTGAGCATTGACACTAATGAACACTTGCATTCAGTCCTTCCCATGTGAAATCTGTGTTTGGACATCAATAACCATACAGAAGCCCCAGTGAGCAACCCATTTACTGTAAGCGGCATTCCTCTGCCTACACAGAATATATCTCTCAAAATCCTGCCATTATTGTCATATGGCTTTATCAAAAATGGTTTGTTTTTTTTGAGAGTGTCTTGTAGGATTTTAGTTTGGCCATGCAAATAATTGGTTTACTTTAAATGGTTAGATGTCCAAATTTGGAAATTGGTGTTTTCTGCAGGTAACACTTTACGCTGTTACGTTTGAGTGTCTATTGTGGCTACACAGAGCATGTACAGTAAACACCCTTGAAGATAACTCTTGTACTTGAGTGTTTACTGTGTGTGGTATAAAAAGCTGCTGAGTACCATTACTAGTTCTATTCATTATGATAACTGGAAGTGGAAAACATAATTGACTTTTTGTAGGATGAAATCATGCATAAAGATCAGTTAAGTTAAGGGGATCGTTAACCTTTCCATTCTCGCTTGCCAAAATGTATCCCTAGCAAACAAACTAAAAATGGCCACCTGTGGTTTTTTAAAATTGGAAATAGCCAGTGTTGGTTTGAAGAAACTAAAAACATTAGCTAATCATTACTAGCATCGACATTTTAGTTAAATGTTCACCCCCCCCCCTCCCCTAGCCAGCTGTAAGTCTACATTTGAGGATAGTGATAGGCTAAATCAGGGGACATATGTGCAGAATTCCAGTTTTGACATTGCTCATGTCACAATATTAATAAAAAGTTTGAATTATTTGGTTTTGGTCACAGTCGTGGTTATTATGATGTTTATAAATATGGTCGTATCCGCTAACGTACTTTAAAGGTTTAACTTTAATATTTTTACTTATTTATAAACTTGCATTCATCCAGGTCTGAGCTGTGCATGCTCATTTACCATAATTAATGGGGATGGGCAGAGCATTCCTTTTCACAGAGTATAGATCTTATCTGTAAGCATATACAAATTTGGGCTAAAATGTAAGTGTGTGCAAGTAAATCGAGAGCATATGCACCTGTGTTTACGCATACTATGAAAAGTATAGCCCAAGGCATTCATAAATTCAGAGACAGTATTCTTTGGTGTAGGCTTTTAAATTACTTGCTGTTAGTGTAGTTAAGATAATTGATCTAATATCTCAGCTCCCTGAATTATACTGAGAATAAGGGATACTTGGGAGTGATTACAAGCCAATGGTGTGCTTCTGATAATCCACAAGCAAAGCTTGAGCAGTTTACAACTGTCGCCTCAAATTTAAGAATAGGTTAGGGACCATCTGTGGTGTAAAGATATTTTTAAAAATCAATTTTCATTTTTTTACAGTATATTTGTAAGTGAACAGAATGTAGGCAAAGCATTAATGTTGTGAAGAAGGTGAAGTGTGTTATCCTTTACAACCTTGCAATTCCTGCCTGGTATCTGTATTGATTGTAATAAATACCATTTCTATTGTGGGACTTTTATCCTGTTTTGGTCAGTTTTTGTGCTGTTTGTACAGATAAGCTACTGCAGGTTGATTGATCTTTAGTTGATTACTGGGACATTCCGGACCCAATAAATTATATTTTATTATCTGAATACAGAAAAGCTGAATTTTTTAATTTGAAAGAATTTTAACTTTTTGGTTTAACTCACTATCAACCTCTCTGTCCATCACGGGTATAACAGCTAATCAAATTTAAAGGCAGTCCTTAATAAGAAAGATAGTCAGGGGAGAAGTGGGAAGTTGGCAGTGACCATGTAATTTGTCTGCTTCAGTTCATTTTAACTCTGCTGTACCACAGTGCAAGAAAACACTGAGCACCACATCTCCTATCCCTGACTTTTCTGAAATCCAAAGAATATCCTTAATGTGGTTTTATTTGTTGGTATGTTTGTAAAGGCAATGGCAGCCCAATCATCATTTTTTGTTTTAGTGGTGATTTGTGCCCTGTTTCCTGCTACAAAGGAAAGATTGCTTTGTGCTTCCCTGGTTCACCACAGGTGGCACTGTGAAAACTCAAAGAAGGCATGGTCCATGAACTTGCTGGGATGAGTGTGTCTCCTTTTGCTATTGTACATGGACTGGGAACTTACTGGGATGAGAGTGTCTCCTTTTGCTATTGTACATGGACTGGGAACTTGCTGGGATGGGAGCATTCTCCTTTTGCTATTGTACATGGACTGGGAACTTGCTGGGATGGGAGCATTCTCCTTTTGCTATTGTACATGGACTGGGAACTTGCTGGGATGGGGGCATTCTCCTTTTGATATTGTACATGGACTGGGAACTTGCTGGGATGGGGGCATTCTCCTTTTGCTATTGTACATGGACTGGGAACTTGCTGGGATGGGAGCATTCTCCTTTTGCTATTGTACATGGACTGGGAACTTGCTGGGATGGGAGCATTCTCCTTTTGCTATTGTACATGGACTGGGAACTTGCTGGGATGGGAGCATTCTCCTTTTGCTATTGTACATGAGGAACAATTTGACAGCTCACTAACCTGAAGAGGATAACATTTCTACTTAACTGTTGAATTCTGTTTTCACTGGGCTGCCGTTCATAACAGTAGTATGGACTGCAAGCAGTTGGCATATTTATTTTCCAGGGCTTTGAATATTGACCCATTTCTGGAATGGATTTCTACAACGAAGTAACTTTGATCATTGAAGGAAAAATACAAATTTGTTTATTTTTTCGTTGTTTTCACTAACACCCTGAATAGATGGAAAATAACAGAAAAGAACTACTGATGTTTCAAAATATATTTATTTGTGCTCACGATAAAACCACACAATAAATAGCTGAACAGTATAGGGAAAGAGCTGATTTCCCTGATATTACATGCAGAGATTTACTTTCCTGTCTGCCTGCATTGGGTAGGGAATTAAAAAAAAAAATTCCCAGGAGCTAATGAAAAAACAAACTTGCTTACATACTTCTTTCCAAATACTTTCAACACACTCCTCCTCACTTCCACATCTGGAACTCACTGCCAACAACAGCAAAGATCACCTCTGCCAGTGTTTGACAAATTTCACTCAATAGAGGGATCTCTTTTTCAATTCAAACAATGTGTAATATTATTAATAACATGCTTTGTGTTGGTCTAAAAGTTAAATTTTATTTCATAGTGTATGCCTCATTTTTAATTTTAGACCCAATTCTATGAGTTTATCAAGTTTCGAATGACTAGATTTTGAAGTCTAGGTTCAAATGGACCCTCTGATTCTGATGTAAACACTGCAAATGCAACACCTTAATTTGGCAACAATTTACAATTGGCATGGGTTAATTATCGTAAACTCAAAAAAAAATCTGACTCTAATTCTGGAAAGAAAATTTATACCAATTCATTACTTTATAGTAAAATTCCTTGTCACAAACACTGTATTGGAAGAAGTGTCATATTTAGACTGGTAATTTTTCAACCTCATCAAAATAAAGAAAAATCGTATGCACTCAGTCCATGGCAATAATAAATGTGCCATTAATAAATGTAAAAATGTACCAGAATTATTGACAATATCCTGGGGTTGATTTAATGTGGTTTATATGGATGTTGGTTTTATAGTTCTGATTAAGCTGATGGATACAGCTGTGGCTGCAAGATTCAGTTACTATGATACTATTGCTTTATGTCTACTCACTTTTAGATTGTCAACTTTTCATAATCATGAAGATGATGGCATTTTTGTAGGAGATGATTGTTTTCTTCATAGTTCCGTTGATGTGTTCAAACCAAATGAAAATGTTATGAGTAATTAAGGAGGTCAGGGGAACACTAAATGGTTGACCTTGTGTACTGTTACAGTTTGTGCAAGCATAAAAGTACACCAACTGTACATCAATGCTGGTCGACTGGATTATGGTCACACCAAACAAACCTTGATCCAGTAGGGAAGGATTTTTTTGTAGCACATTCCCACCAATCTTCATACTCCTAATGTACACATCGGAGTTTCAAGATTACTTGTGTTAAAGATGTTACTGTAAATTGGAAAGGTAAGGCAAGCTAGAGAGCTAAATACGCTACATTTATCTTTGAGTTGGCAGTCCCCTTAAGCCCTCTTCTGAAAAGTTAAATTTAGTAACCCATTAAACTCAGCCTTTAAAATGGTACAATTTATATTTACTCCCCATAAAGGTAGGTTCCAAGATGAAGGATCTTCAGGTAGACTGATTCATGGCATATTATCTGATGCAGCATCATGCTACAATTGGCATGAAGTATTATTTTTAGTCAGTGTGCAGTTAGCCTGTTTAACAGCTATGTGACATATTTGCACCATTCTCCTATAACTGATGAAAGCACTGTGTATATTGCACCACTGACTACAAGTTTGCCAGTGAGTCAATTTACTTCCAAATTCTGAAACTGAATCCTGATTATGCAAATTATTTTGCTCCCTGTGTTTTTGACTGTCATCAGGATTTCTGTAAAGTGCATTGGTGGGCGTCACAAGTATGACTGAATCCTGTTCAAAAATAGGGCCATTTCTATTTTGCTTTTTATCTGTGCTGACATGAATATTCAAAATTTAAATAGGTAGTTCGCTTTTTAATCTGTTTGACTTTTATTTTAAAACTATTAAGAATTTATCTTAATCCTACTTCAAACTCTATTGGCTTCCAAAAATTTAGTTTTGAATATGTGTCTTGCAGTATTTAACTGTAGTAATTATGCACTGTAACACAGACTATTTCTTCAATGTCAATGTTCTCTGCATTACTTAAAATTGATATATTTTTGGTCTGATGTAAACAATACTACAGTTGGATAATTTTTAAGCGACACTAATGTATCTTTAGAACTCAACACTGAAGTTAATTACATGGGTACGGTAGCATAGTGGTTATGTTACTGGGCTAGTAATCCAGAGGCCTGGACTAAAATCCAGAGTCTTGAGTTCAAATCCCGCTAAGGCAGCTGGTGAATTTAAATTCAATTAATTAATTAAATTCAATTAAATTAAAAAATCTGGAATTAAAATACTAGTATCAGTAATGATGGCCATGAAACTACCGGATTGTCGTAAAAACCCATCTGGTTCACTAATGTCCTTTAGGGAAGGAAGCCTGCCGCCCTTACCCGGTCTGGCCTATATGTGACTCCAGACCCACAGCAATGTGGTTGATTCTTAATTGCCCTCTGAAATGGCCTAGCAAGCCACTCAGTTGTAAAATCTCGCTACGAAAAGTCGTCATAAGAATAAAACCGGACGGACCACCCGGCATCGGACCACTAGGCACCCGACTCGACAATGGCAAAACACCAAGCCCAGTCGACCCTGCAAGGTCCTCCTTACTAACATCTGGGGAATTGTGCCAAAATTGGGAGAGCTGTCCCACAGACTAGTCAAGCAACAGCCTGACATAGCCATACTCACAGAATCATATCTTTCAGCCAACGTCCCAGACTCTTCCATCACCATCCCTGGGTATGTCCTGTCCCACCGGCAGGACAGACCCACCAGAGGTGGCGGTACAGTGATATACAGTCAGGAGGGAGTGGCCCTGGGAGTCCTCAACATTGACTCTGGACCCCATGAAATCTCATGGCATCAGGTCAAACATGGGCAAGGAAACCTCCTGCTGATTACCACCTACCGTCCTCCCTCAGCTGATGAATCAGTCCCCCTCCATGTTGAACACCACTTGGAGGAAGCACTGAGGGTAGCAAGGGCACAAAATGTACTCTGGGTGGGGGACTTCAATGTCCATCACCAAGAGTGGCTCGGTAGCACCACTACTGACCGAGCTGGCCGAGTCCTGAAGGACATAGCTGCTAGACTGGGCCTGCGGCAGGTGGTGAGCGAACCAACACGAGGGAAAAACTTACTTGACCTCGTCCTCACCAATCTACCTGTCGCAAATGCATCTGTCCATGACAGTATTGGTAGGAGTGACCACCGCACAGTCCTCGTGGAGATGAAATCCCGTCTTCGCACTGAGGACACCATCCAACGTATTGTGTGGCACTACCACCGTGCTAAATGGGATAGATTCAGAACAGATCTAGCAGCTCAAAACTGGGCATCCATGAGGCGCTGTGGGCCATCAGCAGCAGCAGAATTGTATTCCAGCACAATCTGTAACCTCATGGCCCGGCATATTCCTCACTCTACCATTACCAACAAGCCAGGGGATCAACCCTGGTTCAATGAGGAGTGTAGAAGAGCATGCCAGGAGCAGCACCAGGCGTACCTAGAAATGAGGTGCCAACCTGGTGAAGCTACAACTCAGGACTACATGCATGCTAAACAGCGGAAGCAACATGCTATAGACAGAGCTAAGCAATTCCACAACCAACGGATCAGATCAAAGCTCTGCAGTCCTGCCACATCCAGTCGTGAATGGTGGTGGACAATTAAACAACTAACGGGAGGAGGAGGCTCTGCAAACATCCCCATTCTCAATGATGGCGGAGTCCAGCACGTGAGTGCAAAAGACAAGGCTGAAGCGTTTGCAACCATCTTCAGCCAGAAGTGCCGAGTGGATAATCCATCTCAGCCTCCTCCCGATATCCCCACCATCACGGAAGCCAGTCTTCGGCCAATTCGATTCACTCCACGTGATATCAAGAAACGGCTGAGTGCACTGGATACAGCAAAGGCTATGGGCCCTGACATCATCCCAGCTGTAGTGCTGAAGACTTGTGCTCCAGAACTAGCTGCGCCTCTCGCCAAGCTGTTCCAGTACAGCTAAAACACTGGCATCCACCCGACAATGTGGAAAATTGCCCAGGTATGTCCTGTCCACAAAAAGCAGGACAAATCCAATCCGGCCAATTACCGCCCCATCAGTCTACTCTCAATCATCAGCAAAGTGATGGAAGGTGTCGTCGACAGTGCTATCAAGCGGCACTTACTCACCAATAACCTGCTCACCGATGCTCAGTTTGGGTTCCGCCAGTACCACTCGGCTCCAGACCTCATTACAGCCTTGGTCCAAACATGGACAAAAGAGCTGAATTCCAGAGGTGAGGTGAGAGTGACTGCCCTTGACATCAAGGCAGCATTTGACCGAGTGTGGCACCAAGGAGCCCTAGTAAAATTGAAGTCAATGGGAATCAGGGGGAAAACTCTCCAGTGGCTGGAGTCATACCGAGCACAAAGGAAGATGGTAATGGTTGTTGGAGGCCAATCATCTCAGCCCCAGGGCATTGCTGCAGGAGTTCCTCAGGGCAGTGTCCTAGGCCCAACCATCTTCAGCTGCTTCATCAATGACCTTCCCTCCATCATAAGGTCAGAAATAGGGATGTTCGCTGATGACTGCACAGTGTTCAGTTCCATTCGCAACCCCTCAGATAATGAAGCAGTCCGAGCCTGCATGCAGCAAGACCTGGACAACATCCAGGCTTGGGCTGATAAGTGGCAAGTAACATTCGCGCCAGATAAGTGCCAGGCAATGACCATCTCCAACAAGAGAGAGTCTAACCACCTCCCCTTCACATTCAACGGCATTACCATCGCCGAATCCCCCACCATCAACATCCTGGGGGTCACCATTGACCAGAAACTTAACTGGACCAGCCATATAAATACTGTGGCTACGAGAGCAGGTCAGAGGCTGGGTATTCTGCGGCGAGTGACTCACCTCCTGACTCCCCAAAGCCTTTCCACCATCTACAAGGCACAAGTCAGGAGTGTGATGGAATACTCTCCACTTGCCTGGATGAGTGCAGCTCCAACAACACTCAAGAAGCTCGACACCATCCAAGATAAAGCAGCCCACTTGATTGGCACCCCATCCACCACCCTAAACATTCACTCCCTTCACCACCGGCGCACTGTGGCTGCAGTGTGCACCATCCACAGGATGCACTGCAGCAACTCGCCAAGGCTTCTTCGACAGCACCTCCCAAACCCGCGACCTTTACCACCTAGAAGGACGTGGGCAGCAGGCGCATGGGAACAACACCACCTGCACGTTCCCCTCCAAGTCACACACCATCCCGACTTGGAAATATATCGCCGTTCCTTCATTGTCGCTGGGTCAAAATCCTGGAACTCCCTTCCTAACAGCACTGTGGGAGAACCGTCACCACACGGACTGCAGCGGTTCAAGAAGGCGGCTCATCACCACCTTCTCGAGGGCAATTAGGGATGGGCAATAAATGCCGGCCTTGCCAGCGACGCCCACATCCCGTGAACGAATTAAAAAAAAGTCTTAGTTCTAATTCAGCTAAAATTAATTGCTATCCAGCGACTACTTTTGGAAGTGTGTGTTTGGATAGGATCAGGCTTGGCTGTGATGTCCATGCAGTCAAATAGCCAGTCATTCATAGTGAAGATCTCACATGGATGATACTAGAGATTGCCCATGTAACCAAATGCCAGGAAGGATTCAGTGTCTTTTGGGAGAGGAGAAAAATTGCATCAGAAAAAATGCTGAGCACCCAAGATAATTACATTCCCAAAACCAATAAGTTCCAACCAAGCAAATATGAACCTAAATGGATTTACAGACAAATTAAAAAATGAGAAAAAGGGGCAAAATGCAGAGGGGGAATAAAAGGGGAAAAGGGCTCAGAGGTGAATGTAAGAAAAAGCAGAAACACATTCAAAGTGATCGGAGGAGCAAAGAGAGACATAGAAAAAGGCATAACAGCTGATACTCAGTATCACAGTGAAACATTCTTTCAGTACCACAACACTCACAGGGCAGTCAGAGAAGAGGTGAAAACCATAAAGGATCCAAATGGACTTGAAACTAATGAACACACAAAACAATTCTGAATGACTGCTTCCTCCAAGTATTGACAAGGGAAGATCTGAGCAACATGCCTTCTTGAAACAACAATATCCCCAAGTATAATCAATTACTTCAACATTAATGAGAAGGAAGTTCTCGAAAGGCTAAATGAGAAGGCAAATAAATCCCCAGTGATGGATGATATTTTTCCCAGAGTCCTAAGAGATCCTTGGGTGGGGACTTGAGGTACTGATGACCGTTATGAGGGAATCAGTGCACACTAGGGAGGTATCAGTAGATTGGAAACAGGTTAATGTACCCATATATTAAAAGAAAATGTGACAGAACAGACACAAACAGCGACAGACCCATTCATTAGGCTTGCTTCCATTCCATGTAAACTAATGGAATGGATTAACCTTGATCATCTTTATATCAATGACCTAGTTAATAGCCATGATGTGGAGATGCCGGTGATGGACTGGGGTTAACAATTGTAAACAATTTTACAACACCAAGTTATAGTCCAACGATTTTATTTTTAATAAATTAAAAATAAATTAAAAATAAAATCATTGGACTATAACTTGGTGTTGTAAAATTGTTTACAACTAGTTAATAGCAGTCAGCTTTGATTGAAAGAGGAAAATCCTGCCTGACCAACCTTGACTTCTTTGAGGAAATGATAACCTAAGTGAACTGTGAGAAGCCCTATGACCTGGTGTACTTTGACTTCCACAGGCAAAAAGGCTTTTAATTAAACTCAAAGCTGTCGGGTTCAGGATAAATCCTGGGAATGGATAAGAAACTGGCTGAAGGGTAGGAAACAAGCTGTCGTTGGAGGAGTTCTGTTGAGATTGAGGGGAGGGGTAAAGAGTACTGGGTGGGGTGCCTCAGCTTTAATGCTGGGACTTCAAGGGTTTTTAATTTTCTCAAATGACCTGGTTTCAGAACTTAATGCAAAGCCATTAAGTTTGCAGATGATACAAAACTAGTGGGATTGCAAGAGGCAGCTCAGAAATTAGAGAATGAGTTGCACAAAATTTTTAACTGGGCAAAACAGTGGTATTTGTAAGTTAATGCAATAGTTGATACTTGTTTGCACTTAGGAAAGAAAAATAGAAGACATACGTACTCCATGAATGGTGTTGAAATAGGTAAGGATGAAGCTGGAAGAGGCTTGGGCTTGATGCTAAATGTGTCCAATCAATGCACAAGCAGCAATTAGCAGAACTGATAGGGTGTTGAACTACATAGATGTCAAACTTGGCTCAGTGGTAGCACTCTAGCCTCTGAGTTAGGAGGTCATAAGTTCAAGTCCCACTCCAGAGACGTGAGCTCGTAATCTAGGCTGACACTTCAGTGCACTACTGAGAAAGTGTTGCACTGTCTGAGGTGCCTTCTTTTGGATGAAACGTTAAATCCAGGCCTCGTTTCCCCTCTCGGGTGGATGCAAAAAATCCCATGTCGCTATTTGAAGATGATCTGGGGAGTTCTCCCGGTGTCCTGGCCAATGTTTATTCCTCAACTAATGTCACTAAAACAGATAATCATTTATCTCATTGCTGTTTATGGAAGCTTGCCTTGTGCAAATTGACAGTCACGTTTCTCTACACTACATCACTGATTACACTTCATAACTACTTCATTGGCTGTGAAGCACTTTGAGACACTGAGGTCATGAAAGGTGCTATATAAATGCAAGTTCTTCCTAATCAAAGCAGTAGAATCGGTCAGAGGCGGTATTGATCACACCGTATAGTGCTCTGGTCAAACTGCACCTTAAATAGTGTTCAGTTTTCGTCACCAAGGAACAAGAGACATTTGAGTGCTGGAGGCACAAGATTGATTTCCAGTTTCAGGGGTCTGAGTTATGAGGGAAGAGTTGAGAAATCTGGGCTTTTCAGTTTGGAAAGGGAGCATTTGATGGCTGATCATAGAGGTATATAATATTGTTCAGTGTATTAAAAAAGTTAAACTGGAATATTACTTGAAATTTAAATTGAGTGTAGAACTAAGGGGTACTGGTTCAAACTAGTAAAAGATAAATTTAAAACCGATACCAGGAAATTCTTCCACATATTGATCACACTGTATGTGAACAAACTTTGATTGAATAGTGGAGGCATAACCCATGGAACTATTTAAGAAATAATTGGATGCCACAAGGGAGGAGGTTCGGATCTCTCTGGATGTATGAATTAAGAAACCTCAATGACTTTCCTCATCTGTAATTATGTTGCGAAAAAACTTTTTTTTTGAAGTGTGCTCTCTTGCTTTTGGAATGTCAGAGAAAGGGGAAGATTCAGAATACAGAACCGACGTCCAACTGTCCTTAATCTTGACCACACTCTTTCTTCTGCTGAACCCTATTGATAGCTTTGTGTGGCCACTGCTGCTCTGACAGACATTTGAGCTAGTACATCAGAGGGAACCTTTTCCCTACTGTGTAAAGTGTGCAGGCTTTTCTTTGCTAAACATCCTTTCTTGTGTCTCCAGTGCAACAGTCACTATTCCCAGCAGAGAGTGCAGAAGACCTGTTCTTGAGCCTCCACCAATGTGTCTTTGAAGCCAGATATTAGGACAAGCAAAAATATGCCTTTGGTGACCTCCTTTTTCTTCCTTTTACTGTGAGAGAATATCTAGGCATTGTTTAGTGTTCTCCTGTGGCTGAGATTAGGGATTTAGCTGATGAAGGATCATTAGCATAGGCTAATATCCTATCAACTTCTGCATTGCCTTAAAAGATGTGGATGTTTTTACCTTGTATATACACCTTTTGTCTATTTGGATGATGGCACTTTAGTAAGAAATTCCCTGAATCCAAATTGCCAGGGGAAAAGATTTTTAGTTTTAGATTTATGGTTCAAAATCACTTGTAACTAAGATTTATTTTAATAATCAATGCAGTCCATGAAACCGATTAACGCTGCAGTTTAACAACACAAATTTCATTTTTGTACGTATAATTTGATTTAATATTCATGTTGAGCTTCACAACAGATACTTCTTGAGATTTCGCTCTCCGTTTAACAAATCCACCAAGCATATGTAAACAAATTGCAGTCTGTATTTGCTTCAGTTTTAGCACCTGCTTATTTAAATTCTAATTCATTGAATTCTAATGTCAATATTTGCATTCCGGCCATTTATAGCTCTGCATCCTTGAACTTGCCACTTTCCATTACATTGTGGGGTCTCCAGTCAGTTGGGTAAAATTATGCTTATAAATTTGGGATTCCAGTCTCAATTTATGATCTTCTATTGAATAGGCAAACCAATAGTGTATTTTTGTATATGGCAAGTTGATTAGTGAAGGGTGGATTCAGTTGCTGAAGAATATGATCTGACAACCAGATACGTAGCTAGTGAATGAAACAATGAGCTGGATTTTTCTTTGAGTGGCGAATGAATGGCGCCCTCCACTCGTTAGACTTGGGCTTGTCCATAGATTTTTTTTTTTGTGGGCTTTTGCACTGCAAATTCCTCTTATCGGGCCCTCAGTCCAGCGTGGTATCCTTTCCCAGGCATCTGTGAGCTGTGTGAACAGGGCAAGGAACTGTCGATCCCCTTAACCAACTAGATTGAAGCATGTTAATAAGCAAAACAGAACCAGGAGGTGTAGGTTAGAATAGTGAATTCAATGTAAAACCAGTTACAGAAAGCGAAAGAGAGGGTAAGAAATATTGATTTAAAAGACACAAAGAAAAAGTATAAAAATATTGTTTTATAAAAACATCCAACAACAATTAAATATGAAGGAATGAGACTCCACACTTGTAAAAGTAAATTTTCAGTGCCAGAGAGGTGTTTGGCAGTCATTAAGACTTACCACGTCATTAAAATTTTGGTAAAACTAAAGAAACTGGACGTACCTTTTTTGCCTGATTAATTCATTTCCAGCAGGGCAGGCGAGGAACTTTGAAAAAAAAATTCGTTCATGGAAAGTGGGTGTCTCTGGCGAGGCCAGCATTTGTTGCACGTCCCTAATTGCCCTTGAGAAGGTGGTGGTGAGCCGCCGCCTTGAACCGCTGCAGTCTGTGTGGTGAAGGTTCTTCCACAGTGCTGTTAGGAACGGAGTTCCAGGATTTTGACCCAGCGACGATGAAGGATCAACGATATATCTCCAAGTCGGGATGGTGTGTGACTTGGAGGGGAACGGGCAGGTGGTGGTGTTCTCATGTGCCTGCTGCTCTTGTCCTTCTAGGTGGTAGAGGTCGCGGGTTTGGGAGGGGTTGTCGAAGAAGCCTTGGCGAGTTGCTGCAGTGCATCCTGTGGATGGTACACACTGCAGCCACTGTGCGCCGGTGGTGAAGGGAGTGAATGTTTAGGGTGGTGGATGGGGTGCCAATCAAGCGGGCTGCTTTGTCCTGGATGGTGGAGAGCTTCTTGAGTGTTGTTGGAGCTGCACTCATCCAGGCAAGTGGAGAGTATTCCATCACACTCCTGACTTGTGCCTTGTAGATGGTGGAAAGGCTTTGGGGAGTCAGGAGGTGAGTCACTCGCCGCCGAATACCCAGCCTCTGACCTGCTCTTGTAGCCACAGTATTTATGTGGCTGGTCCAGTTAAGTTTCTGGTCAATGGTGATCCCCAGGATGTTGATGGTGGGGGATTTGTCGATGGTAATGCCGTTGAATGTCAAGGGGAGGTGGTTAGACTCTCTCTTGTTGGAGATGGTCATTGCCTGGCACTTGTCTGGCGCGAATGTTACTTGCCACTTATGAGCCCAAGCCTGGATGTTGTCCAGGTCTTGCTGCATGCGGGCTCGGACTGCTTCATTATCTGAGGGGTTGCAAATGGAACTGAACACTGTGCAATCATCAGCGAACATCCCCATTTCTGACCTTATGATGGAGGGAAGGTCATTGATGAAGCAGCTGAAGATGGTTGGGCCTAGGACACTGCCTTGAGGAACTCCTGCAGCAACATCCTGGGGCTGAGATGATTGGCCTCCAACAACTAATACCATCTTCCTTTATGCTAGGTATGACTCCAGCCACTGGAGAGTTTTCTCCCTGATTCCCATTGACTTCAATTTTACTAGGGCTCCTTGGTGCCACACTCGGTCAAATGCTGCCTTGATGTCAAGGGCAGTCACACTCACCTCACCTCTGGAATTCAGCTCTTTTGTCCATGTTTGGACCAAGGCTGTAATGAGGTCTGGAGCCGAGTGGTCCTGGCGGAACCCAAACTGAGCAGGTTATTGGTGAGTAAGTGCTGCTTGATAGCACTGTCGATGACACCTTCCATCACTTTGCTGATGATTGAGAGTAGACTGATGGGGCGGTAATTGGCCGGATTGGATTTGTCCTGCTTTTTGTTGTCAGGACATACCTGGGCAATTTTCCACATTGTCGGGTAGATGCCAGTGTTGTAGCTGTAAAGGAACAGTTTGGCTAGAGGCGCAGCTAGTTCTGGAGCACAAGTCTTCAGCACTACAGCTGGGATGTTGTCGGGGCCCATAGCCTTTGCTGTATCCAGTGCACTCGGCTGTTTCTTGATATCACGTGGAGTGAATCGAATTGGCCGAAGACTGGCTTCTGTGATGGTGGGGATATCGGGAGGAGGCCGAGATGGATCATCCACTCGGCACTTCTGGCTGAAGATGGTTGCAAATGCTTCAGCCTTGTCTTTTGCACTCGTGCTGGACTCTGCCATCATTGTGGATGGGGATGTTTGCAGAGCCTCCTCCTCCCATTAATTGTCTACCACCATTCACGACTGGATGTGGCAGGACTGCAGAGCTTGGATCTGATCTGTTAGTTGTGGAATCGCTTAGCTCTGTCTATAGCATGTTGCTTCCGCTGTTTAGCATGCATGTAGTCCTGAGTTGTAGCTTCACCAGGTTGGCACCTCATTTCTAGGTACGCCTGGTGCTGCTCCTGGCATGCTCTTCTACACTCCTCATTGAACCAGGGTTGATCCCCTGGCTTGTTGGTAATGGTAGAGTGAGGAATATGCCAGGCCATGAGGTTACAGATTGTGGTGGGATACAATTCTGTTGCTGATGGCCTACAGTGCCTCATGGATGCCCAGTTTTGAGCTGCTAGATCTGTTCTGAATCTATCCCATTCAGCACGGTGGTAGTGCCACACAACACGTTGGATGGTGTCCTCAGTGCGAAGACGGGACTTTGTCTCCACGAGGACTGTGCAGTGGTCACTACTACCAATACTGTCATAGACAGATGCATCTGCGACAGGTAGATTGGTGAGGACGAGGTCAAGTAGGTTTGTCCCTCGTGTTGGTTCGCTCACCACCTGCCCCAGGCCCAGTCTGGCAGCTATGTCCTTCAGGACTCGGCCAGCTCTGTCAGTAGTGGTGCTACAGAGCCACTCTTGGTGATGGACATTGAAATCTCCCACCCAGAGTACATTCTGTGCCCTTGCTACCCTCAGTGCTTCCCCCAAGTGGTGCTCAACATGGAGGAGGACTGATTCATCAGCTGAGGGAGGACAGTAGGTGGTAATCAGCAGGAGGTTTCCTTGCCCATGTTTGACCTGATGCCATGAGATTTCACGGGATCCGGAGTCAATGTTGAGGACTCCCAGGGCCACTCCCTCCTGACTGTGTATCACTGTACCGCCACCTCTGGTGGGTCTGTCCTGCCGGTGGGACAGGATATACCCAGGGATGGTGATGGAAGAGTCTGGGACTTTGGCTGAAAGGTATGATTCTGTGTGTATGGCTACGTCAGGCTGTTGCTTGACTTGTCTGTGGGACAGCTCTCCCAATTTTGGCACAAGTCCCCAGATGTTCATGAGGAGGACTTTGCAGATGTTTCAGTGGTGAATCAGCCGGCAAGATCTCCTTCCTGTGAAGCTTCTGGACGAGCAGGGCATCTGGTAGAGGAATTTCCGATATCCTCCTTCAACTGCGCATGTGCAGTTGCCGGAAGTTCCTCTACCATTTGCACTGAAATAACAGTGAGCGCTGAAAGGCTCACTGTTATTTTTAGAGCAAGTTCTGGGCCATTATTTCTATTTGTTTTGGAGGCTGAAGGAGCTAGGCATGTACCCAATATCGCAATTTGCAGACGTGTAGTTTTTAAAAACACTTGAGGATATGAATAGTTTATATTGCAAAAGGTGAGGCCCTTAGTTATGATATTTACTTTGGAACCCAATAAAAAGCACTTTTGAGTAAACAGTTAATTATGGAGAGGAAAAAGGTGAGAGCGCTATATAAATTATGCATATCATATTGGTTGTGGCATATTAGAAATTTCTAGTACAAATCCAATATTAAAATAAACTGTTTGTTTCCTGGAAAATTAAGCAATTTATCTGTCTGAGAAAAACCACACTTGCCTACAGTATTGCTTTTGTCCTATGATTATAATGTCAAAAATAATCTCCCTTCTCTCATAACTCTGCAATCCTTGAGGTTGAACACCCAACAGAAACAGTGAATGGCAGAAGTGTAATCTATTCAGCAAGCTAAGATGAAGACCCAGTCGATCCCATTGTGATAATAAATGTAGATTTAAATTGATTGAATGATATGCTAAAGAAATCACACTTTAACTTAAGTGAATGGATCAGTGCAACTGTTGCCCCTGTGGCAGTGAATTGGTCTTGGTACTTCTGATCCTCCATATAGTGACCTCAGCTGAAGTCCGTGCATTGTAGCAGAGTCACAACTTTAATGGCGTTGACTGTTTTCATTCCCTAATGATGTATTACTTTGTACAGGAACACTTGCAAGATGGTTTTCCAGTGTTGTATAGTGTTTCGTTTTGGAGACAAGCAGCTAGTAGTGTACACTGTGCACAATAAAATAATGGTACTATTGTATCATTGCAGTTTATTACACATTTAGAATAAATGGGTGGGTTAGAGGGTTCAAATTGTAAAGTGTCAAAGGAAAATATATTGTAGGAAATTTTAGGTTTAGTACGGCACATGGGACTTTATAATAGACGTATTGTCCCCAGTATTTACTGGAAGGCGGGGAGGGAGTGGGGGCGACTGTCAGAGGCTGGGAAAGGCGGAGGTCGTGCCGCATTTAACGGCAGGACCTCATTAGAATCTTTTTACCTCATTTCCCGCCCGGCGGCTGGCCAGATTGAGAGGCTGGCTGGCTGTTGGGTGGGAAGGCTTGCTGTACAAGGCCGCAGCTGGGGACCAGAGAGGAGGGAAGACATCGGATTGCGGGGGGTGGGGGGAGGGGGGAGGGGGGTTCAGAATATCATCGCAAGTTTGCTTGGGGGGCTGGGGGGAAAGTGCTCCTGCTTCTCCTGGCCCACGTTCCAAGCAGTGCTGGAATAGTATTTCCCTGCTGGATCTGGCAGTTCTCGCCTCCCTTCTGCAGCCAGGTTTCCCGAGCTCTGGGAAAGGTGCTGGAGGCCTTAAATCCAAATAGCTGCTAAAAGCTGAGACATGGGGCCTCATTAATATTATTATTGGCTAATCGCCGGACCCCAACTCACCCCAGTTAAACCAGAAGTAGATGCGTTCACGGCGGGTTGGGGTCAGGTTTCCCATTTTTAAGAATTTAATCCCCCCCCCCCCCCCCACCCTGCCGCTGTCCTGGGTGGTTAAAATTACCCCTATTGTATAGAAATATTTTAGTGAATTTCCTGACCATTTTTACAAAGTCTACTAAGATTTAACTAATTTTTGGAGTTGGAGCAAATCCTGAAACTTGGCCAGCCAGTGTGATTATTTTTTTTTGAATTGTGGCTGAACTGTTAAGTTGTAAAATTTTGTCAAGATCACTTATCCACCTACATCTAGATGTTTCATTTTTTTTTGAAAAAATTGATTCCTTTCTTGCTGTGGTTTGTCACTGATTTTTTTTTTCACATGCTTACCAGTAATACTGCCCACCTCTTGCTGGGCGAGTGGATTAAAAGGCAGCAGCCTCCAGTATATGTTCTGGCACCAAAACCATACTTTGTGTAAGTTGCCAGGAGCTTTGTTTATATGAGGTGAGAGGGATGGGATGCATTTATTTTCCTGTTGAACAATCTTTATAAACCTTACCATGCATATTGTATTGAAAAAACAATTGTTAGATTGTCAAACCTGCTAAATCAGTTGATCCCAGAGGGCAACTCCTGAGCCAGAAATTGTGTTTTTGTACTTTGGAAATGTACTGTAACACACTGCTGTGCTAATCCACTTTCCTCAATAGATGAAAAGTCATTCCCATCTTTAGAGATATGGTGCTCTTTGGTGATCACTGTCCAGCGATAAATGCAATGCAGCAATATTAGTACTGTTATGTGCATTGCAAAATGTAACTGTAGGCAGCTTCATTGAAATCACATTAAATATGGTTCCATGGAATGAGAGTTGATGGACTTAAAAAAAATTGCTCACTGTATACTTATTACTGGGAAAATATACATTTCTATATTTGTTCCACAATACCGCAGTGACAAACGGCACTACATTTTTAGTAGCAGTTGCTAAATGTTTGAATGTTTATTAAAGATGTGAATATATTTTAATTACCAAGTATTGACATGTAAGATTATTGACTGTTCTTCAGTTATGTCTGTCAGTGGCAGGGGCAGGGAGGCGTAGGGAATTGGAGGAGCTGGGGATGGACATAATGGCCCATCAAAGGATGTGTTGTACTGCTTTCCTCTCGCTGGTTTTGTTAAGTGGATGACTTTCTTACTCATGGAATAAATTTTGGTATTCCCCTGTGTGTCTATTTATAAAAAAAACCCTTTGTTAGGGAATTATTTTGAAGTCGATTAAGAAATAAAAACCTGTTTTTGAAGGACTTAAATTCTTTCAGATTTGTTGGATAGCATTTTGATGGTTTGATCCTTTTCTGAAGCTTTAAAGTAAATGTGTTTCTTTGTTAATGTGGGCTCAAAAATGCAAAAGCAGCGTTGGGCTTTAAATTTTTAAAAATGTCATTGTTGAAATTCTGTAGATTTAAGAAGGTAAAAGAGATTTGCAATGTTTATTAGCTGGAGTTTCCTATAAATTGCAATTCAAGTTGTTAAAATAGTAAAATGCATAGTGAAAGTATCTGTTAAAATGTTATCACCATAATTAAGTACCAAGTATAAAATGGTAGAAATGAAAGGTAATGAAAAGGAACTGTAGTTCCAGTTTGTTATCATATATAAAAAAAATCTTTTTTCAGGGACAGAACAACCGAGAAGTAGAAAATACTTTCTTACGATCTTATGGAAAATATTTATAATGGAATAATTAGGGAAGGGAGTCATTTATTTTCTCTAGCAGTCACCTATCTTAAAGCTATGAGTACTATTTTAAGTCTTAATGTCCAGTGGTAACAGTGAAACAGAGCTCAACCTGCACATCTCATTTTATGATCAGAAAAATTGACATTTTCCTTCAACTAAGAGCTTTAACAGAAATTACATTAACTTCAGATGTCCATGAGATACTTGCTTTGTAATGGTGGTATTCCTATTTTTAAAATAATAAATTGGGTTGTAATGCTATACACAGCAATTAAAGGATAATTTTGGATTCCGTGTCTTTGCTGGAAAGAGGGAAAATTGTCTTTCAATGAACAAGATAAAAACATCACATTGTCAAGACACACAATCACAATCCACTTTATTGATTTTGGCAGTTTGGCGTGGTTACAGAGCCTTTGTGCTTGATAAACAGATATTTTGAACCTTGATTTTTTTTTAATGGAAACTTATTAAATGAAGGGAAAGCAATATAGAACTTCATAGCTGATATGCATTTTGATTGACAGAAATGCAAGCCAAAGATGTCCCAATTTATCATCATTTTCATGGCAGGCCACATGCTGATCAACACATTATCGGAATGACATTTGATAGCACAGAGATGTAGAAAGAATGTCGCTTCCAATAAAGAAAGTCATTTGGTTTTCAGTCCTGACTAACTGGACACATCACAAGCTAAAATGAAACTCTAGTGTATTTGTAATGTGATATTACGACATTTATTGCTGTTTCAGCAATGTCTCATGGTTATGTAATGTGTTAGAATCTACTTTTTCTGTAATTTCTTGACCCTTTTTGCAGTACATCGCTAATTTTTTATTGTGATACGTTCATTTTAGGTCACTCCTACATATCACTTTTTAACACATGCTCTGTGCAGTTTTATTGCTGCAGAAGTCCAATGTTTTGCATTTTATTTTTGCATGTTATAAATGTGAGTAAAAGGATTTAGATCAGTTATGGAATTGGGCAGACATGCAGCAAATTTAATTTAACACTGATAATTATGTACTTATGTCCCACATTTTTCGATCTATTGTGTTTTACAATGACTGGAATTAAACTGGCAGAGGGAAATTTAAGAAGGGACTTGCTTTCAATGTCTAGACAATACAATGAAGCAATTAAAAATGTGAACAGAATGCTAAAATATACAACTGGAACTTGTGCTAAGGTTTTCAATGTACTGGTCAGACCCTACTGATGTCTGTTCAGTTTTGGTTTTCATGTCTCAAGAAAAGATACTTGCATTAGAGGGGGTGCAGAAAAGAGCAACAAGACTGATCCCAAGAATGAAGAGATGTATTATAAAGGAAAAATAAGGAAGCTGAGAGGAAGGACAATCCAGGTGAAGTTTATTTTGTAGAGGAAAATAATAGTTTTGAGGAGAGTTGATTTTGTTTTTGAAAAATAAAGTTAATTTTCTTATAGGCCTGAACAGCTCCAAGTCTGATCTCAAACAAAAACAGAAAATGCTGCAACAACTCAGCGGGTCAGTCAGCATTTGTGGAGAGAACAGACAAGTTAGTGTTCTGAAGTTTTGCCTTCCCTGTGACATCTTATCACTAACTGGGAATATTCCCATGTATTTTGAAGCAGCTCCATGGCATATAGGGGACAGCAGAGACCTTTTAAGATTGACTTCAGAAGAGCTCCAAAACTGGGGTCTCAGGAAGTTGCACTGGAGGTTGGCTGATCTGCATTCCCAGCAAATAGGAAGTGTGCTCGGGGTTCCATGGCTGTCTGGCCAGTTTGAGATTGTGGCCCTCGCTGTTTCCTGTGAAGTTCCTCTGCTTGTGCTATCACTGGAATAGCTCGGGGACTCCTTCCTTCCTCCCACCCTCATTTCAAATGAGCACCTTTTTCTCCCTCAGTTAATGATGGCACTCTCCTTCCTCTGCCTCCCAAAGCATTTGTTCCCAGCTTCTCTCATTTTTCTTCCCCTCCAAAGTACCGTTCCCCGCTTTTGCCTCTTCCCCTTCCCTTTATTGCCATTCTCTCTCTCTCTCTCTCTCTCTCTCTCTCTCTCATGTTGCTTACTACCCAAGTTCTTTTGCTAATGAAAGAGATTCTTTCCTTGCAAACTGTGGGCAAGAATTCCCACCGACAGTATGCAGAGGCTAGACTCACTTCTGTTAGTGACCGGCATGCTGTTGAGGGGAGAAGGTCCCAGCTAGTGCTGATTTTTGGCAGGTCATCTGGTCATTATCAAATTGCTTGCTGTGTCCAAATTGGCTGCCGCGTTTCCTACATTACTACTTTTCCAACAATGACTACACTTCAAAAGTACTTAATCGCCTGTAAAGTGCTTTGGGGCGTCCTGAGGTTGTGAAAGGCACTATACAAGTGCAACTTCTTTATTGTATGCTTCATTCAAGATCCAGATACACAATGCCAGCTCTGAAATACAGAAAAAACTTGAGGACTAGTCTCCAGAGAAAAAGGTAGGCCTGTTTGGGAACTTTTGGTGCTATTTTTAATGTCCAGTGACTGACTTTGTTGGTATGTTGAGTGTTCTTTTTCAGAATTATTTCAATTCTTTATTTTGTTTAAAATGCTTTTAGCCACATGAATTGGGCTTTATGGGGAACCAAGATGACGCCTCCAGGCTGGAGAATTTTTTTCAGGTATTTAATTGATTCATTTCGTGGATAGTTGCTGCTTTTGAAGTAAAATTGGAATGATTGGATTTGCTGGTTTTGTAGTTGTTGGTTTGAGCTTTGATTGAATCAGCATGTTCAGTTAAACTGTGGTTATTTCAGCCAATCACTAAAGTGTGATGAACAATTCTAAAGTGAGACATCCTGGTGTAATGCCCTCTCAATGGCGGCTAGTTGCTAGACTTTTAATTATATCGATAGCAGCATCTCGTCAGAAGATTGTGGGTTCAAGCCCCACATCAGGTCTTAAGCACATTAATTAACACCTCAGTGCATTACTGAAGCTGTCATCCTCGAGATGGCTCGTTAAACCGAGACCATGTCTGGCTGTTAAGATAGACATTAAAGATCTCATAGCAGTATTCAAACGGCAGGGAGTTTTCCCGATGTAGCCAACATTCCTCCTTCAGTTAACATCACCAAAGATAGGATAACTAGCCATTTATATATTTGCTGTTTGTGGAATGTTGCTGTGAAAATTGGTTGTGATGTTTGCCTATGTAACAATAGTTACTGCATTTCAGAGTAATTGTATGTGAAGCATTATGTGGAAATAAAATGGAAATAGTACACTTGGAACAAGTTTCTGAGAAAAACTCTAATAAATGTTTTGAATAATCTACTCTAAGATAACAGAGCCAAAAGCATTGTTTTTTTTAAAAATAAGGTGTCATGATGAGAGAGAGAGAATATACCAGAAATTATTTTTACTGGGCTGAATGCCTTTTTCTCATTCTTGTCAACCGACCTGTTCATATGTACTGCAAATTCTGAAATGAATCTAAACTAATGTTAGATCAGTCTTTAGCAAGTTGCTTTTCATGCAGCAGTGAACAACTGTTGTACGTTGGCCTGACAGCATTGCACTTCAGCCTTTGAACAATTCTTGGACCTCTGTTTCTATTGGCAACATGCCTTCTGTCACTTTTTAATGAACATAGAAAAGAATAATTTAATTGGCTTGAGGCTAAGTTAATGACAAATTTGTTTTACATTAGGTCACTGCCCATTCATAAAGAAAGGTTATTCTTTGTAGCTCTTGTGTAGAATCTTGAGGGAGAGGAGATCACAGCATGTGAGCATTTTGAGCTGTCTGTGTATTTCAAACCAGTGTGAAGCTGTTTCATCCTTTTGAACTCTGAAGTGTACTGTCACTATAAATGAGACTATTTTAATTTCCCTTGCATCCGTTATGTCTGTATGCCAAGTCTGCATCTTGTGGAACTTAATTTGTAGAACCAATGCTTCACATTGCTACAGTTAGACTATTGGAGAAAGTGAGATTTTTTTTAATTGAGGAAAAGCAGAGTGCTAGGTTGGAAATATTTTACAATGAAGAGAACTTGAGTTATTTCTACACAAAAAAGACTATCACTGGAAGTACTTGTAACTTGTCAGAATTCAGCTTTTCAAACAGTTAAGCTTAAAAATAAAAGTAGCAGGAACATTAATATCCACTGTGAAAACCAGGGCTGGACTAATTACATGGGCCTATGGGTCTGTACCCAGGGATCCCAGCCAAATATGGGACAATGCTAGGGCCCATGCAAATGTATTTCATTCAAGCTTCGTATGTTGTAATATGATTTGCTTTATTCATACATTGTGTAAACATTTTATAGGCCTGTTTCTTCATGCATTTAACAACACATTTGAGTTTTAATGGAGAGATGCGGGGAGGGTCTCTGAATGTTCTTGGTGCCAAGGCCCCAGGAATTCTTCATCCGTTTTCATCAAAGCTAGATTAAGAAAAATGCAATTGAAAAATTTCATGGCCATTATATGTCTCAACTTTGGATAAATTCATAATTTATTAAAGGATTAGGTTTGAACAGAAATTTGACTTCATTGTTAAGATTTTTTTAAGGACCTATGAAGCTCTCTTGAATGTAGCTTTCCCTTCCCACAAGGCATCACTGTTCAGTCCTGTTGAGGCTTGTAGTTAGATTTCTCTAGTAAAATCCAAAGTATAATCATGTTCAAAGTTCATTTTAATATTATAAATGAATTTATCTTGGCAAATTCCACTGTACATTATCTTTGGAGATTTGCACAGCTAATTTCATATAATTGAAAGCAGAAAGTGCCTGTCAGTAATCAGTCAACTGTTTATTCAGTACCTACAAATATGTGGTATGCTAAAATATGCAGTGATCATTCCCACACTCTATTGTTGTATGAAACATTGAGTCAGATGTCTGATTTGAAACAGAACTCCCTGCCCCTCATCCCACCTCCATCTATTTTTCTTCTGTATTTACAAAAGTTTTGAGTTCCTTTCTACAGAGGAAACTACTGCATGGTATTCAGATGATGCAAAGATGAAATTGTTCTAAATACTCATAACATGAAATTTGTAATACTGTATAAGACACTACTTGTATAATTTATTTCAAAAAATTTTACAATGTATCTAGGGCAGACAAGTCAATCAACCTTAAATCTGCAGAGCCTTACGAGCAATACCTGATTTGTATCTCTAGCCAGCTGAAATCCTGCTTAAAACATCTAATTTGTTGAAGCTGCCCTCTCCACTGCTGGCAGTAGAAGCTTACTCCATTTTTTTTTAAACTGCTGAGAGGAGATTGTGGTGCAATTAATGGGAGTGACCCTGTCATCATTGTTTTGTCACAGCTCTGCCACATGGACCTTAGCCATAGCCTGCAGATAGGGTGTCTTCTGTAATACACTTTCAAAATAATGAAGATTAATGCAGAATAAAACTTATTTTTGCCTTTCATTTTTATCTCTGCAGCACAACCATGGAGGCTGCCAATATTGCTTCCAAGCTATAGTAGGGATAAATTGTTGGAAAGTGCTAAGCAAAGTAATGGGTTTATTTACAACAGACTTTGTATTAGGTAGTGAATGTAGAACAGTAACTCTTTTGAACATTCTGCCTGTAAAGTTTCCAAAATATCCTAAACCTAGCTTTGGTTACATTTTTGTGTGTTTTTCTTTTGTACTAAGTTCAGGTAAGAGTTCGAATTAACTGAACCAGAAATTATAGATTGGCCCAGAATTTGCTGTAGCAGGGCAATGAATGGCGCCCACTGTTCGACTTGCCCTTGCCCACCTAATCTCGATATTTGGTGCCGCAAGTTGCTGGAAATGCAAGGTGGAAATGGTGTGGCGCCCTCTACAGGGCATCTGGGATCTGAGTGAACAGGACAAGCAACTGTGTATCTCTTTAACCAATCAGATTGAAGGATTGTGACATTAATAGCGCAAGGATTGAGAAAGGAAGTGTAAGTTAGAATGGGTGAATTCAATGTCAAATCAGGTACAGAAAGAGAGAGAGACTAAGGAAAAGGTTTTAAAAATATTTAAATTAAAATTTAATATTTAAATTAATATTTTAAAAAAACTTGTCTTTTTTCTCCCCCTCTTAATCCAATCTTAATTTAAATTAAAAATGTTTTTTTATAAATCTCCTACAACAATTAAAACCTGAAGGAATGAGACTCCACACTTGTAATAGTTAATTTTCAGTGCCAGAGAAGTTGATTAGCAGTAATTAACACATCATTAAAAGGGTACTTAGACTTGAAATGACTTGACTTAACTTTCTATGGCGAGTATAGTTCATATCTACCATGCAAATACAGGAACTTCACACCATTTAATGCGTTTCAATGGTGAGGCAGACAGCGAGATGCCGTTTTTGTGAAGCTAACGGTGGAGCAGCGCATCTCTGATAATAACTTTTGGATTTTCACGTTTATCTGCACATCAGCCCCTTGCCTGAAGTTGCTGTAGCATTTGCGCATAAATAACAGCGAGCGCCATTAGGCTCATCGTTATTATGACAGCAAATTCTGGGCCATTGTCCACAATGGTATACACTTAATATTTACATTGACCGTACAGACTTTATATAATTACTGTACATGTAGTAGCTTTTGTATCATGGTATCTTGTGCTGGGTGAAAAGTTGGTCAATACTAATGCTTTACTCCAATTTTAGTACAATTATTTATATTAAGTTATAATGGCCATTAACTAACTGCTGAATGAAGCCTTTTGTGATTTTTGTTTTAAACTCCTCTTGGGATGTGGGCATATAATTGCCAGTTTAATGGTGGTAGAGATTTTGTTATGGTTAAAGTAAAAGTTATAATGGTGTTTCCTATTCTCAATATAATCAGTATTTAAAATACAATATCTAAACTGGTTCAATCCAGTTGTGTACTTCTGTAATATATGTCCTGTCTCATATCATAAGATTTCTCCAATCTTTCTCATACAAAAATTTAGAGTGACAGAAAGGAATATAACTGCACCATGTTGTTCTCGAATTCCAACTGCAGTCAGAATTCTTCATCATTTACTGACTATCTTTGGCCTCATCTGTCGTGGCAGGTAGGCTCCAGTTTTAGAAGTGCACACAGCCTCTCCTTGCTTGTACTTCAGCAAATGTAACTGCAATTTTAAATAAGTTGGCTGCAAATATGAGAAATTACATAATATTCTCCAAGGGCTTAAAGTAAAAAAGACTTGCATTTATATAGCTCCTTTCACAACCTCAGGACATCTCCAAGTGCTTTACAGTCAATGGAGTACTTTAGAAGTGTACTCACAGTTGTAATGTAGGATCTCAATCATAACTTCTCTTCTATACAAATATTGTTCAAATTCTTCACAATCATACACTATGAAAAACATATCTTAATTTGTTCATAGTTGCTTTCTATTTGGGTGAGTGATGTTGAGATATGCCACTGGCTGTCTTTGCATTAGTGTTACACTAATACCTGATTCTGGTGCATCACTCTGGTATGATTTCCTCTTCTACAGCATAGTAGCTAAGAAATGTTTTGTGATTAACCATTTGACTTAATCTACAGCCTGATTTTGTTTAACCAATGCCATTCTACATCTTTATCTTCTAGATGTCTCAGTGGTTTAGTTACAGTCAACCAAAAGTGGCATAAATTTTGAAAAACAGTTCACCTCCATACTGAAGATTGAATAGGCATCATTTGGTTTAGGTATCTACAGGACAGCTTCAACCTTCTTTGAATCTGGCTTCAACCTCAGCCTTAAGAATGATCAATGCATGGTACTTCTGTAAGCTGCAAATGAAGTTACTTCTTGCTTAATTTCAGATTTCTCAAGCAAGCTATGGACACTTTTTTTTCTGTTGCACTCTCTGGATCAACCTCTCCCTCCATAAAGGAAAATGTCATCCACATTGACTTCTACTCCCAGAAGACCCTCCAAAGTTTCATGGTTTCAGGTACTTCTCTGGAGCTGATGCAATGCCAAATAGCATATACCCACTGATGTTTTCTAAACTGTATTGGAAGTCATTCATTTGTCACAACCCATCTGTCACAATATGGGCTTTCATTAAATACTTCTTCTCATAGCAACATAAAAATGAGACCCTCTAGCAAGCCCATGCATCCTGTGAATGAAGTGAAACCTCATGAGCAAAGGAGTCTTGGATAGCAGTCCCAGAATTCTGGTCTATTTTCTCTAGGGTAATTGTAAACAATTTTACAACACCAAGTTATAGTCCAGCAATTTTATTTTAAATTCACAAGCTTTCGGAGGCTACCTCCTTCCTCAGGTGAACGATGTACCCTTCTCTAGGGTACACACTGGATTTCCTCTATATCCTCATATCACTTCAAACAGCAATTAGTTAGCCTAACCTCTCCTGCAGAAGACTAAACTAGCAAACAGGTTTATTCATGGATAGTCATTCACAAAAGCAAGCAGTAACAGGCCAATTGTTGAAGTCAGTTCAAGTAATACAGCAGCTTTGAATGACTTCATGAAAGGGGTAAATAGACATACCAGTGAGTTGAGTTCCTTTGATTATGTTTCTTTGCAGATCTTTTGGACAGGTGCTTCTCTGAAGGGAACAGCCACCTGATCCCTACCAGTTAGACTCTTTCTTGGAATTACGTAGACATCACACCAGTGGAGTTGTGCCTTTCCTTCGTGCCTGTTGTGGCTAGGTCAAAATCATAACTAACTGGTATATCAAAAGTGTTGCATTCTTGTATCCAAAAATCCTTTGAAATATAATCTTGACTTTGAGAAGTTAATCTATGAGACAGAGGAGCTTTATTCCAACAATGCACTGCAAACTCCATTACACATACACAAAAGTATGCCAATGGCCATTTGTGGTTTCTGGTGAGTGCTGTCTATCGTAGAGCTATCCGAACTAGATTATATCATTGATTAATAGCCCAATGATGCATGTTAATTGCTCCTAGCGCTTGAGTGAGGTTGTTGACTTTTTCCAGTCACACGTCAGCCTTTTTCTGATTTACTTTTACTTTATATACAGCTAAAAGACTGGAAGCTGTTTTCCTTCCTGCAATTGCAGAAGCCATTTTGAAGGTGGTATATTTCTTAAAAGAACCTATTTTGAAGTAGTGAAACACAATATGAAGAGAACACAAGCTGTGAACAAAAATACTCTATTTTTGCTACAACATCTTTTGGCATCTGTTATAGAGAAAATCTTACCTTTGCTGACTTTCTTGACAGACTCTAACTATTAGCAGTGGATAGTGAGCTTGTTTGGGTTCACAACTGTCACCATACCTTGGAATGGATTTTTCTCCACTATATCACCTAAAATCAACAGTAGAGGAGGAGGGGAAATGGGGTGGGGAAGCCTACTGCAGGATCCCTGCCCCTTAGCATGCCACCAGGTATTCTCCCACCACCCCCCAAGCAAAGCCCTTGATGATCCTGTCATGTTTAAATGTCTGGGGGCAGGGAAACTGCTTCTGTACTGCCGATCCCAGGTACCTGTAGAGGAGATTGGTGCTATTATCAGGGGAGCAGAGGGAATCCCAATGGTGGCTTGATTGGAGGGAGAGGACCTCTTTTACCCCTGTCATTCACCTCGTATAGGCCTCTGCTTCTTCTGAGGCATTAAGAAAAATGTTAGTGCTAATCCTTGGGGTGCTTCTGCCCTCTTTGGCTTCTCTCTTACTGGCACCAGCACATTTCCTTGGCTGGTAGTGGTGAGCTTCCTCTGTGTAGTGGAAATCCCCCTTGTAGCCTTCCCAGCATTTCTAATGAGCTCTGGTACAGAATAATTGGTCAGAGTCAGGATGGGATTGTTAGCAGCAGGTGGAACTCCTTGCCTGTCTCACCTCCAGCAATGAAACTGCTCTGGAGGAACATCCAGCCACTGGTCTCTGGATACACTTCCCTTTTTTTGCAATTGGATCATCAATTATTTTCTTCTGACTCATCTTCGGCCCAACAGAAATTTTACATGCTAGGCGCACCATCACTGACACCTTTTTTGGTCTGCTTCATTGTGCCATGTATCTTCCAGGCTACCCAAGCTTTAAAACTCATCATCATGCACATGTATAATTTCTTAAGTCAGTGGTTAACCGGTTGTCTTGTTACACTATGCCAATATGTAAATAATGTTATCAGTGCTCAGTATCTTAAGAACATTTAGTTTCTAACATGTTCTGCAGTCAACAATGGTATGGCATAAGAACATAAGAAACAGGAGCAGGATTAGGCTATACAGCCCCTCGAGCCTGCTCCACCATTCGATAAGATCATGGAAGATCTTTGACCTCAACTCCACTTTCCCGCCCGATCCAAATATCCTGCCATTTCCCTAGGGTCCAAAAATCAATCTACCTCAGCCTTGAATATATTCAATGTCTCAGCATCCACAGCCCTCTGGGGTAGAAAATTTCAAAGATTCACAACCCTCTGAGTGAAGAAATTCCTCCTCATCTTAGTCTTAAATGGCCGACTCCTTAGCTTGAGACTATGCCCCCTAGTTCTAGACTCTCCAGCCAGGGGAAACATCCTCTCAGCATCAACCCTGTCAAGCCCCCTCAGAATTTTATGTTTCAATGAGATCACCTCTAAACTCGAGAGTATAGGCCCATTCTACTCAATCTCTCCTCAGGACAACCCTCTCATCCCAAGAATCAATCTAATGAACCATCGTTGGATTCAAGGTTCACTCATCCTTAGATAAGGAGACCAAAACTGTACACAGTACTCCAGGTGTGGTCTTGCCAAAGCCCTGTACAATTGTAGCAAGACTTCCTTACTCTTGTACTCCAACCCCCTTGCAATAGAGGCCAACATGCCATTTGCCTTCCTAATTGCTTGTTGTACCTGCATGCTAACTTTGTTTCTTGTACAAGGGCACCCAAACCTCTCTGGACACCAACATTTAAAAAATATTCTGTTTTTCAATTCTTCCTACCAAAATGAATAACCTCACATTTCCCCACATTATACTCCCATCTGCCACCTTCTTGCCCACTCACTTAACCTGTCTGTATCCCTTTGCAGACTCTTTGTGTCCTCCTCACAGCTTACTTTCCCACCTAGCTTTGTATCATCAGCAAACTTAGATACATTACATTCGGTTCCTTCATCTCAGTAATATAGGTTGTAAATAGCTGAGGCCCAAGCACCAATCCTTGAGGCACCCCACTAATTACAGCCTGCCAACCTGAAAATGACCCATTTATCCCTACTGTTTTCTGTCCTTTAACCAATCCTCTATCCATGTTAATATATCACCTCCAACCCATGAGCCCTTATCTTGCGTAACAACCTTTCGTGTGGCACCTTATCAAATGCCTTTTGAAAATCCAAATATACTATATCCACTGGTTCCCCTTTATCTACCCTGCTAGTAACATCCTCAAAAAACTCTAATAAATTTGTCAAACACGATTTCCCTTTCATAAAATCATGTTGACTCTGCCTAATCATGTTATGATTTTCTAAATGCTCTATTACCACTTCCTTAAAATGGATTCCAGCTTTATCTGCAACGCAGAACACTTTTATTTGTTCATGGGATGTGGGCGTCGCTGGCGAGGCTGGCATTTATTGCCCATCCCTATTTGCCCTTGAGAAGGTGGTGGTGAGCCACCTTCTTGAACCGCTGCAGTCCGTGTGGTGAAGGTTCTCCCACAGTGCTGTTAGGAAGGGAGTTCCAGGATTTTGACCCAGTGACGATGAAGGGATGGTGTGTGACTTGGAGGAGAACATGCAGATGGTGTTGTTCCCATGCTGCTCTTGTCCTTCTAGGTGGTAGAGGTCGTGGGTTTGGGAGGTGCTGTCGAAGAAGCCTTGGCGAGTTGCTGCAGTGCATCCTGTGGATGGTACACAGTGCGCAGTGAAGGGAGTGAATGTTTAGGGTGGTGGATGGGGTGCCAATCAAGCGGGCTGCTTTGTCCTGGATGGTGTTGAGCTTCTTGAGTGTTGTTGGAGCTGCACTCATCCAGGCAAGTGGAGAGTATTCCATCACACTCCTGACTTGTGCCATGTAGATGGTGGAAAGGCTTTGGGGAGTCAGGAGGTGAGTCACTTGCTACAGAATACCCAGCCTCTGACCTGCTGTTGTAGCCACAGTATTTATATGGCTGGTCCAGTTAAGTTTTTGGTCAATGGTGACCCCCAGGATGTTGATGGTGGGGGATTCGGCGATGGTAATGCCATTGAATGCCAAGGGGAGGTGGTTAAACTCTCTCTTGTTGGAGATGGTCATTGCTTGGCACTTGTCTGGCGCAAATGTTACTTGCCACTTATGAGCCCAAGCCTGGATGTTGTCCAGGTCTTGCTGCATGCGGGCTCGGACTGCTTCATTATTTGAGGGGTTGCGAATGGAACTGAACACTGTGCAATCATCAGCGAACATCCCCATTTCTGACCTTTATGATGGAGGGAAGGTCATTGATGAAGCAGCTGAAGATGGTTGGGCCGAGGACACTGCAGCAATGCCCTGGGGCTGAGATGATTGGCCTTCAACAACCACTACCATCTTCCTTTGTGCTAGGTATGCCTCCAGCCACTGGAGAGTTTTCCCCCTGATTCCCATTGACTTCAATTTTACTAGGGCTCCTTGATGCCACATTCGGTCAAATGCTGCCTTGATGTCAAGGGCAGTCGCTCTCCGCTCACCTCTGGAAATCTCCTCTTTTGTCCATGTTTGGACCAAGGCTGTAATGAGGTCTGGAGCCGAGTGGTCCTGGCGGAACCCAAACTGAGCATCGGTGAGCAAGTTATTGGTAAGCAAGTGCCGCTTGATAGCACTGTCGATGACACCTTCCATCACTTTTGCTGATGATTGAGAGTAGACTGATGGGGCGGTAATTGGCCGGATTGGATTTGTTCTGTTTTTTTTGTGGACAGGACATACCTGGGCAATTTTCCATGTTGTCTGTTGGATGCCAGTGTTGTAGCTGTACTGGAACAGCTTGGCTGGAGGCGCAGCTAGTTCTGGAGCACAAGTTTTCAGCACTACAGCCGGGATGTTGTCGGGGCACATAGCCTTTGCTGTATCCAGTGCACTCAGCCGTTTCTTGATATCACGTGGAGTGAATCGAATTGGCTGAAGACTGGCTTCTGTGATGATGGGGATATCGGGAGGAGGCCGAGATGGATCATCCACTCGGCACTTCTGGCTGAAGATGGTTGCAAACGCTTCAGCCTTGTCTTTTGCATTCACGTGCTGGACTCTGCCATCATTGTGGATGGGGATGTTTGCAGACCCTCCTCCTCCCGTTAGTTGTTTAATTGTCCACCACCATTCACGACTGGATGCGGCAGGACTGCAGAGCTTTGATCTGATCCGTTGGTTGTGGAATCGCTTAGCTCTGTCTATAGCATGTTGCTTCTGCTGTTTAGCATGCATGTAGTCCTGAGTTGTAGCTTCACCAGGTTGGCACCTCATTTTTAGGTATGCCTGGTGCTGTTCCTGGCATGCTCTTCTACACTCCTCATTGAACCAGGGTTGATCCCCTGGCTTGTTGGTGATGGTAGAGTGAGGAATATGCCGGGCCATGAGGTTACAGATTGTGCTGGAATGCAATTCTGCTGCTGCTGATGGCCCACAGCGCCTCATGGATGCCCAGATTTGAGCTGCTAGATCTGTTCTGAATCTATCTATTTAGCACGGTGGTAGTGCCACACAACACTTTGGATGGTATCCTCAGTGCGAAGACGATTGTGTGCAACTCTTCTGGTGTGGTTCAATTTACATTTACCTATTGGATGCATCAAGATCCATTGTATAATTTTAGTATAATTTTACTATTTTTGAAGATGCAATTTTTGAGAGGAAATTGTACAATTTAGCTGAAGTGTAGCATATACATTACCACTGACCCTCATTCCAACAAAGTTGTTTGTGATGTTTTATTCATGTTTCCACCTACTCCAATTGTTTTTTTTTCTCATCCCCTTCCCCTCCCCCTCTCCTGCCTCCAATGACAGTTCCAACATGAATCAGTGATCAACAGTTTAATGTAATAATCAATCAGCTTCCAACTCACTTTGATGTCTTGAATTGGACATATATTTTTATATACACACACACATTCATTCTTAGTTGTCAAATTTCTCTAACTCCTCATTTTCATCACTTGCTGTATTACATACCAGCATGTTGCACACATCAACAGGTTTATCACAGATGATATAAGAATTGCTGTGACCATTAAGTCTACTCCTTTATCTGAAACACCAATAGATGGCTCATAATTCACCAACTTTTGCTTAAATAATTTACAGTTCTGCCTTGGATTTTAATTTAGGAATTGTAGTTATTCATGCAGTGGTAATAATAAATGGATTAATAGAAGTTTATAGCACATAACATGGCCATTAGGCCCATTGTGTCTGTCATCTTTACTAGAACAATTAAAAACTAATTTCACTGTTCTGCTCTTTCCCCAAACCCTTTAACCTGTCTCTGCTTCAAATATTTATCCAATTTTCTCTTAGAAGCTATAATCATTGCCTCAACCACTCTCCCACTCCCTGTGGCAAAGCATTCCATGCCCCAACAACCCTCTGTGTAAAGGAATTCCTCCTAACCCCACTCCTCACCCTCTTAGCGATTATTTTAAATTGATAGCCCTTTGTCACCATCTCCCCAATCAGCGGAAATCATCTTTCCCTCGTTGCTCTATCAAAACTCTTCATAATTTTAAAAACCTCTTAAATTTCTTCAGCCTTCTGTGTTCCAGTGAAAACTGTTGTCGTATCTCCTGTGTCTCCTAATAACAAAAGATTCCGATCCGTGGCATCATCCTGGTGAACCTACACTGAATGGTCTCAATGACTTATGACCTTTATGTATTGGGGCACCCAAAACAGCACAGAGTGCTCTTAACTGTGGCCTAAACAATGTTTTATATAATTCATCATTACTTCTTTACTCTTATGTTCTATGACCCTATTGTAAACCCAAAGTTCTATCGGCCTTTTTATGGATTTATTATACCCTTTGTGTATAATCCTTGCTTTGTCTCCCAAAATGCATTACTCCGCACTTCTCTATGTTAAATTGTATCTGGCCGTGTATTCCCATTTCATTAGTCCATCTGTTTTACTAAAGTCTTCTATAGTCTTCCTCATTGTTTGCCAAACCTTCTCCTTTTCATTGTTAGCAGATTTTGAGATTGTTCCCTATACCCAAGTCCAAATCATATGCATACCAAGAACAAAAGTAGACCCAGCACTGACCCTGGGGGTACACTACTTTTAATCACGCTCCAGTCTGAACAATTCCCATTTAACCTAACTTTTTGTTTCCCTCTGTCAATTAATTTTCTATCTATGTTGCTCCATTTCATTTTGAACCATGTGCCTGAAATTTTTTAACAAGCCTCTTGTGAGGCGTCTTACTGAATGCCTCCTGAAAACCTATATACACTACATATACTGAATTCCCTTTGTCCATCAAAGCAATCTTTGCTTCATACTAAATTTCTCAAGCATAACTTGACCTCACAAAATCCATGCAGACCGTCCTGCCTATTCCTAAATGTTCGCTAATTTTATCTCAAATTATGGGTTCTAAGAGTTTGCTTAATAGTTACCCAGTTGTCCTTTTTTGAACAAGGTTTGAAAACTAATGTCCAAAGCCTCTGTCTATCTCCTGTCTGACTACTTTCAATAGCCTCTGGCACATGCCATCAGGGATCCGTGACTCATCCACCTTGAGTTATATTAATTTTTTCAGAACCAATTATTTTTCTACAGTTATGTCTGACAATTGTTCAATATCTTCCTCCAGTAAGTCTACGTTCTCGCATCCACCACCATTAAGCCGATGCACAATATTTTAGTATCTATATCATAACCTTCATCCTCCACAATTTGACTTCCTCCTTCATCCTGAAATGGTGGTCCCCTCTTTTTTTAATTTTTCTTTTACATTTTATATACATCTAAAAGCCTTTACTCTTTTTATATTATCTGCTAGTCTTTTTTTTATATTCCCTTGTTGCCCTTCTGATCTCATTTTCACCTCTACTATACTTTTTATATTTCTCATTGTTTAGTATTGTTAGCCCTAACTCTCTCAACATTCAATTTAGTTTTAATGTCTGTCTATCCGCAGAACTCTATAGTTGTACCCCCTTTTCACCATATAGGAATATTTTGTACTCTATGCATTTCCTATTTTGAAGATTCCCCACTACTGATCTGTATGCTTGCTTAACTTTTCTGTCCAGTTAATTTGGGCCCCATTCCCTTTTTAGCTCGTTGACACTTTCCTTTTTGGACTTTTTCCAGTCCAACATCCTTGTCTTTGACCCTTCATTGACATTTTCTGTTCTTACATTGAACCCAACTATGTTGTCACTATTTCCCAATTGTTCTTCTGCTCTCATTCCAGTTATTTACCCCACTTCATTTCCCAGAACTAAATCAAGCAGTGCTTCTTTCCTTGTTGAGCTAGAAACATACCAATCTAGAAAGCAGTGCGAGATGCATTTTGGAAAACATTCTTCGCTTTGACCACTTACATTACCTTTATTCCAGTCGACTGTGAGATATTTAAAATTGCCAGTATTATTGCCCTCTTTTTTTCTTTCTGAATTTTCTGCAGATCTCCACCTCTACCTCAGCTCCACTGTTTGGCTTGTAATGCACATCAAGAATTGTACCATTTCTCTTATTAATTCTATCCACATGGATCCTATCTTAATTCAACCCCCTAGGACATCCTTACATTCTAGTGCAATGATAAAATCTTTCATTAACACTGCCACCCCCAACCCTTTTTTTTTCACTATCTCTTTTGAAAATGTTATAACCAGGAATATTAAGTTTCCCAAAGTTAAGGCACGTCTTCATTATAGCTACTATATTATATATCTCCATACTTATTAATGCTTCCAACTCTAGTTATTTTTTGAATGTTCTGTGCATGCATATACATACTACACAATCCTGATTCCAGTTTTTTTTTTGGAACATTGACAATTTTTTTTTAATCCTGGTTTTCTCATTTAATTTTTTGATATCCCTTGCCCTTTCTACTGCTGTGTTTTTATCTTTCACTACCTCATAGTCTGTTTCTTCCCCTTTCTCCTCTGACAGTATTTTCTCTTACTTATTTCAGATAAACCATCTGCTTCTATTCGAAAAGGTTTATTAATCTTGTTTTCCCATTCTAGTCTCAAACCTGCATTTTCCTCACCTCCGGGCAGGGGAAGATACCGAGCTATGGGGAGAGAGGAGGGCAGTGGGATTAGTCTTAGATTGCTGTAGCATAGAGCTGACATAGATATAATGAGCCAAATGGCTTCATTCTGTGTGAAACTTACATGGTCCTAATCCCCACGCAGTCCTTTCGACAAGTTTGTACCTTTGATTAAGCTTCAATTGACGATCCGGATTCTTTCCCCTCAGTCTGGTTCAGTAAAAACTGAAGTCGAATACATTTTAAAGTTCAACACAACTTTAATAGCAGGGTTCTTAGTCTGCAGCATTGATTTGGACTCCTGATAGAGTCCCTCTATGCTGGCAGAGCAAGAACAAGAAACATACAGAAATCCACACGTTTTTATACAAATCAATAGGGTTGGAACATACTTAACGAGGGTGAACACCAATCATAAGCCAGGCATAGGTTGCCATGCGAGGTTACATTATTTCCGGCCAATCATAGATAATCATGTGCTGACCATGTTGCTGTTAGACATCAAAGGGGATACTTCCTCACCTTCCAACCTGGAATGTTCTTCCCTGTTCCTTATCTCCCAACCTGGAATGTCTTTCAACTTTGGCTAAGTTCGTTACCTATATTGATCTGCCATAAACATGGAGACATTCAGACCAGTCCTTGAATCACATCAAAGACTCTACATTGCTAAGACCATGCAAACCTGCTGACTACGCAAACATATGGCCCAGCAGGAGGCCAGGCCACCTGTACCAATCTCAGTTACTAACTAATTAACCCTTTCTAACCATTTTGCATTCTGCTTCTTTGCCACGTAGGCATTTTAATATTTTTACCGAAAACTGACCACGTAGGGATTCTCACAATCAGGAGATGTTTTAGCACTTGTAGCATTGCGTACCATCTCCTCTTGTTCACAACCAACTCAGTAGATTCTTTACCATCCAGTGGATTCTTTTTTGTTTTTTCCAAAAGGCACAACCTTAATTGTATTCTTAACCAACATGAGTGATAACCTGATATTTGGCTCGTCTAATTTGTGCATTGCTGAGAATTTTAAAATTGAGGTGCTGGTGGACTGGGAGCCAATGTGAATCGGTGAACAGGACAGAGTTTTGGATGAGCTTAAGTATATGGAGGGAGGAAGATGGGAGGCCAGCCAGGAGAGCATTGGAATAATAGAGTCTGGAGGCACAAAAGCATGGATGAGGGTTTCAGCAGCAGATGAGCTGAGGCAGGAGCAGTGACTGGCAATATTACGGAGGTGGAAGTAGACAGTCTTGGTGATAGGCTTTGGGTCAAATAGGACGCTGAGGTTGCGGTCAGTCTGAGACAGTGGCCAGGGAGGGGGATGGAATCTGTGGCTGTGGAAGAGTTTGTGGCGGGGGCTGAAGACGATGGCTTCGGCCTTCCCAGTGTTTAATTGGAGGAAATTTTGGCGCAACTCCACTACTTCACTATCATGGCCGTTCTTCTAATGTGAATGTAAACCACGAGTATTGGTAAGCCAACTGTAGGTGGAATCTCATCAATCACACAAGTGCACTTTCCAGCTATTGGGAGTAGAAACCATGGCAGATATTCCCTCACTATGTATCAGTTGCACCTCTGTGGTTGCACTCTTGCCCCTGAGTCAGACGATTATGGATTCAAATTCCATTCCAGGGCCTTGAGTGTAAAATCACGGCTGACACTGCAGTGCAGTACAGAGGGCGTGTTCAAAATTGAGGGGTTTTGATTGGGTCGAGGGGGAGAAACTGTTTCCACTAACAGGGTTGGTAACCAGACGACACAGATTTACGGTAATTGGCAAAAAAATCCAGGGGAAAAATGAGAATTGTTTTAACGCAGTGAGATATGATGTGGAATGCACAACCTGAAAAGGTGGTAGAAGCAGATTCAATAGTAAGTTTCAAAAGGAAATGGGATATATACTTCAAAAGAAGAAATTTACAGGGCTGTGAGTAAAGAGCAGGGGAGTGGGGCTAATTGGATAGCTCTTTCAAAGAGCAGGCATAGACACGATGGGCCGAATGGCCTCCTGTGCTGTATGATTTTGAGTGCTGCAATGTTGGAGGTGCAGTCTTTCGGATGAGACGTTAAACTGAGGCTCCGTCTGCCCTCTTGGATGGATGTGAAACATCCCATGGCACTATTTTGAATAAGAGCAGAGGAGTTCTCCCCGGTGTCCTAGCCAATATTTAACCCTCAACCAACATCACTAAAATGGGTCTGGTCATTATCACAATACTGTTTGTCGGACCTTGCTGAGTGCAAATTGGCTGCCATGCTTCCTACATTACAACAGTGACTACACTTCAAAAGTACTTTTTTGGCTTTAAAGTGTTTTGGGTTGTCCTGAGGTCGGGAAAGGTGCTTAATAAATGCAAGTCTGTCTTTTATCTAATTCTGGAGTGCTGAGGCATAATGGTAGCAGCTCTACTGCCATCCCAGCTGAAATCAGCTAATTCAGCACAGGGTTCAACATTGACTGAATGTGATATTTGAATAAATGCCTACGGAAGGTTAAAAGCGGCTGCATAATATGCATTGTTAGGCACTTACTTTCATTGAGGTACCATTTTGTTGGTTTGGTGTCCAAGGATCGCAGTTTTATCTCCTTCAGTTATCTATTAAAACTGTACTTGTTACTGATTAGTATTTTAATTTTAACAGAGCTGATGCAATTCTTCCTCAATTAGTCACAGAAGTGGTAGATAAAATGCAGCCAGTATAAATAATGTGTATTTCGGCATATCAATAATGATCAGATAAATTATATCTCTGTCTTGAAATTTAAAAGCAAAAGCCAGTTTACTATTAGGATGAGTAACTTTACTCCGAGCTTTTGAGAAATCTGGTAAGGTTTGGGCTTTATAAGCACAGTTTCTCTTTTAATGCTGTACTTTTAGTGGCCATCCAAGCAAGACATGCCCCTGTGATCTGAGATTGTGGGATAGATTTTCAAGACGGGCCCAAAATTGGGGCCAAGTTGACAGCGCGCCTATCCAAGGCCACAGTCAGAAGGCCTGAGCTATTTTTGCGTTCAGGCCTTATTTAAATATTATCAATCAGCTGCAAGCGCCAAATAAGCTCTCTGCTGCAGCTTGCCGGATTGGTGGGGTGAAAAATTGGCTGGCTTCTGCATGGAGCTGGCTGGCAGGTAGGAGGGTAGGACCTGTTGGATGTGACCGGGGAGTGGATCCCAGGGCGGGTGAGCGGATCCTGGAGGGGTGGAGGGCTGGGGGGGTTGGTGGTGAGCGAGAACGGGCCGGAAGATCTTTGTGGGGTCAGATAAGCGTGAACGCCCCTCGTGGTCCCACAAAAGTCTTTTTTTTTTAAGAAAAAGCAAAAACTTACCTTTTCTGAGCAGCCTCCAGTGGTCCCATGTCATATCAATGAGAATTACATTATTAATGCAGCAGAGCTATCATCACACAAAGGGATCTATAATTTATATAATTAGGTGTTTAGGAAGAAATAAACCGTAGGTCTGAATTCAGATTTGTTTTGTTACATTTCAATAAACCGAGAAACCCAGGTATGATTATCAATTATTTCAGATTTTTCACATCCTTCTATAACTGTTGCATCCAGAGGATTCTTATCAGTAATGTGCAGAGCCTGACAACTTCAACCAAGAACAGTTTGTGGCTACCAAGATGGTGTTGGCAGAAAATTGAGATTCAAGGCAATTTTTGTCAATTTCTTGATATATTGAACAAGTGGCTTTTTATTTTCTCTGCCATAAAACTCAAGACCCTAGAAAACAACGGCACTGCAATAAAATTACAGTTGTGAGTTATGTCAGTCAATATTTAATTTCCTTGTACAGCAGCCTTGATCAGGTCAGGCAATAAATAGCCATTCAGCAGATGAAAGCATGATTCAAGGAGCAATTTTTATCTTGAAATGAAAATGTACATCTTTGTGGTAAATCAGTGGAATAGATCTCAATCGTGAATAAACTGAACGAACTCGGACCTTCAGCTATATTAATCTGAAGGTATGTGCTGTGGACACAAAAGCTCTTTTCCAAAAAAAAATGACATGCAAGTGCTGGTAAATCTTCACTCCATACATGCCTTTGTAGCGTATCTTCTAATAGAGGGCTATCCGTTCCAATGTCAGGATTTGCGAGGTTGGACTAAATTTTTCAAATCTGGTGGTACAGACATGATTTCACCAAAAAAGAGCAGTGATTTAATTAATTGTGAATCTCTTTAAATCTAGGTCAATTTTTTAAAAAAAGGCAGTAGATGGAGTTGCAGGTGCTGGCTTCCTCAATTTAAATTTGGTGCATGTGTTTTGTGTAAGTGAAGGAGACACAAACTTAAGGTGGAGCAGACTTGCATTTTGTACTTTTGTTTTCCTTTAGTGTCAATCTTCCACCCCCCCCTCCTTTTTCTGAAGGTATTCATTCCTGCTGGGGTATGGTTTCATGGGCAACAAACAGGTTCTGCCAAAGTGTCTATTCTTCACATGTTGGCTGAATATTTGAAGATGAGAGACAGCTGAACCTGCATGGCAATTAGGAGTGGGAATCCTTTTATGATTTTTGCTTTTCTTAGTCTGGAGCCCTGAGGCCAATTGTGGTTTAATGACACTGGCCATGACCTGCTAACTCAGTGCCAAGCAAGAATTGAACCCAAGACCTTCTGGTTTGAACTCCTAAGTTACTTTGTGCATTAGTAAACCAAATTATTGGCTCAGCCCACCAGATCTTTCATTGCAAGTTTGTACATTTCAAATAGGGAGATTACATTTATTTAAATAGGACAGTAAAGTTGACACATCCTTTTTTTAAAAAAAAGGATAATATGGGTGACATTTTTTGATTTTCTTTAAAATCTTAAATCCATAAGTGTGGTGTTTTAGTTACAGAATATTAGTAGGTTAGATTTAAAGCATAGCATCTTAAAATGTAAAAAGTTATAATTTCTTGGGCATATCTTAACTATCTGAAGTATAAGATGTGAGTCTGCTCCACCTGAAGTTCATATCTCTTTCCCTGTCATCTCTGAAAGCCTGACAGTTCTGTCAAATGCATAATAGTGAGGGTAATTATTTTAATTGTATAACTTTACAGTCTGGTTTCCACATGTAAATTGTGCTGAACTATCTTCTTCTAAATCTTAAATAGCATGTTATTCAATTTTAGTTTTTGTGCCTCAGAACTCTTATGTAAAGTACCTCTTTTTAGTATATAGTCTGATTAAATGTGCACAAAATAATTTTACTTTTATATATTGATCAAAAGTAAATGGTTAAATATAGATGTACACCATAAGGATTGTCATGGCCAACACTGAAATACAATAAATATCTCCAGTAGTGAAGCTGACCAGATAACTTCCTTGTGAAAATATTTTGACAGTTCTCTGGTGCCAGTCCTTCACTTCCTGAGATGGAATGTGTGGCGATAGTATGATATTCCATCTCATAGTTTTCTAAATTTCCTCCCCAGCAGCTGCAAGAAGGTCAATTGAAAGGCAACTATGGGACTTGAATGGTCTGATTGGAGGCCAGCACTCCAACATGTATGACAACAGTTTGACTATTAGTCAAAAATCTGAGTATTGCAAAGCTTTAATTTATTTTTTTACCTGTGCTTTCCCCTTCCTTGGTCTCAATGTATCACAGAGAGGCTGTGCTGAATGCAGCTGTGTAGGTGACATCTAAGAGGTACTCAACAGGTGATTGCCCCTCCCTCCAGTTTTTAATTTATTGCTCTTTCCATGCCCCATCTGCTTGATGTTGTGGGTTGGCGAAGATCTCTTTAGGGAATTGTGTCCTTGTTGGTGCACCACAGCCACACAACCCACTCAAGCTGACACTAAATCTGCATAGGATTGATCAAACCGTTTGTATTCTTGGATATTAGCTATTCTCATTCCTGATTCTATACTTCGCATCGTATTGGTCAAAATTCTGTTAATGTATAGAATAGATGATTTGAATTGTCACTTCATAAAACAACGCGTTTTGAAGCTGAGCACAAGTGGTTTACAACGCTTATGAACCCAGTGATCATGTTGCACCTTCTAACATATCATCCAACCCTGCTGCTAGTTATTTCTATACTATACAACTTGCTCTGTATGTAGATATGTAAATTCAAAAGTATAACCTACTTACAGAAAGTCCTCAGGGGCAGTGCCATCACGTAACAGGAATGACAATGGAACAGCCTTTGAAACATAAGCTACTGATGGAATAATGTTATTTGACAGTAAGAGAAGATGAAGTGAGATTTATCTGTGTGTTACAAGAAATTTATTTGTTCGTACAGTAAAGCCAGTTGCTTAAATGTTTAAACCAGTCCTCTGTATGTTAAGCAGAATAGACTAACCTTCAGGAACTGGTCAGAAAAAAAACTATTCAGGCTGTGTCATTGAAAACATTGAAATTGTATGATGGTTTCCTTGGGCAGAAAGGACTGTGACGCAGTGCAGGACAGACCTCTGTTTTGTACAATTATGTAAGGTCACAGATAAAAATAACCATATTTTGTTATCACCACTACTTGAGTGGTTATCCTTGTGCTGAATCATTATAAACTGCACTGAATTACACAAGCCATTGTTTGTGCACTATTTTCACTTTGGGTTAATGTTTGTGGTTATAATCAGTAATGTTTAGAGGGGTGAAATTAAGTCTCATTGTTTTTAAATAATGTCTATGAAAGCCAATGGCAATTTTGTTTTTACTGTGATTTTTATTCCATTAAAAAAAATCTCTCTCTCAGCAGAAAACTGGTGCAGTTTGATACATGCAAGTTCAGTGGTCAGGCTGCCCTTTGCCTCAAACTTGCATCCTACTTGTTGAGATCTGGACTCAATTAGAAAGCATTGAGCCTGTTTACTTTTATCTAGTTGAAAAATAAAAAGTTCATGAATGGAGAGATTATATTTTGCACCATTTTAAGTACAATTTTTTATATTGGTAATCAGTTATTCTGCATTATTACTGTTTTAAAAATTGATCCTGTGTTTAAAAAAAAATAGTGAAAACTGATTTAGGGATCAATATTCTAACTGTAGATTTGGAGAATCCAAAATTTGGATCCTCTAAATCCAGATTTAAAATATGAAAGCTGCACTGGCAAAGAGAGAGAATTCCCTTCAATAGCTCAACCAGAACGTTAGAAGCATGATTATCTCTCCACTAGACTGCTAGCGACTCTGAAGGATGCTTAGAGCAGAAATACACTCCTGCCGGGTGGATATAAATGTATTTGCCACAAGATTGCATGGCTCCTCCCACCAAGGACTGGATGTAAAATTATTAATTTTAAAACATACCTGCCATAGCATCATATTGTGGAAATTTATTTTTATTTGGTGTTCATCCCTAAAATATTAAAAGGACTACTTCTGTTTGTTAGTGTGTTTTGTGATGAATGTATGTGTGTATTATCCGTTAATTGGCTATATAGACAGACAGACATGTTCCAGGTAATTAGTCACCTGACTGTACTTGGGAACACCCAGTGTTTATATCACTTTGTAGAATATATCAAATTGTTATTAAATATTACAGTACATCACACCTACCTGTTTAACATTTATCAGATGTTAGTGATGTTACATTACCCATCATCTGCCCTCACAGGATAGAATAGATTTGCATTTGTCTGACTGAAATACTTAGGATCAAAGGTTCTACTGTTATACTTTGTGTCTCTTTGTTAAATTATATTGATACACATTAGCTACAGAAAATAGATGCACATTTCTGACTTATTTGAAAGGTAGCTGGTGGAAGCTCCTTCGATGACTTACTGGGTAAACGCACTGCCTAGTGTGGTATTGTGCCTTGCAGACCAGATCTTTGGTTTGATCCATGATCTGTGCTGAGTTAGCTGATCTGAGCTGGCAGTAGGAGCAAGGATGCTGCAATTGGTCTCTGTGCTCCTGGAATAGACAAGGTAAAAGTGTGTGTGTGTGTGTGTGTGTGTGGACAGGATTATCCTTAGCCCCGACTATCAAATGGCCTGTGGGCATTCACTGTCTAGGCCCATGAATGGAAAAATGAGTACTGTAGTCACTGCAAAGCTACTCACATCTATGTAAACAATTTTACAACACCAAGTTATAGTCCAACAATTTTATTTGAAATTCACAAGCTTTCGGAGGCTTCCTCCTTCCTCAGGTAAACATTTACCTGAGGAAGGAGGAAGCCTCCGAAAGCTTGTGAATTTCAAATAAAATTGTTGGACTATAACTTGGTGTTGTAAAATTGTTTACAATTGTCAACCCCAGTCCATCACCGGCATCTCCACATCACTCACATCTACGTAACTGTGAGTTGACATAAATTAGCACCTTCACAGAATAAGTGGAGAAGACTGAGGGGGAACAATGAAATGCAACCAATAAACGTTTAAGACCACGGTAATGGTAAATAAATTGAATAGGTCTATTAGACTCAAACAACATTTTTTTAAAGTCATTTTTCTCCCAAAACTTTCTGGTTAACCATCCTTCCTGCATGAATTAGGAAATTTAAGACCTATGTTATGTTTGGAAGCACACATGTAATGGTGCTGCTGGTTAGCAGCAGAAATAATTAGACTTGAATTGAAAAACATCAGCAACCTTGAAAGAAATGAATTTGTAGCTACAGCAATTTGGATGTATTGGAATTGTGTGTAGTCAGGGAGTATATGGAAATGACTAAAGAACCTTAATGGTAGATTTGCTTTTTCACTGTAGCAAATTAATTTCTAAGTCTGACTTCTTTTCTAGCAGGAAATTATTTCACTTGTAATTTTATGATGGAAATATTAACATAACTGGTCAGGGCAACCTATTTTGAATTAGTATTGTTCAAAGCATAAATCAGTAATATGGCCACGCGGGTTGGCAAATATGATTCAAAGTTCAGCTGCTACCAAGTAAGAAGGTGATACTTCCATCTGTGTAATGAATTAAATGCCATAGGAACTGTAATTCCTTAATTTTGTTTGAGTTCTTTTGCGGAGGTCCTTTAAGATGCTGAGGTTTTTTTGTGGAGGTTGGTACAGTCAATTGTACTAATTTTTAAGGAGGAACAGTAGTGGGCAAACTGCATAATATAGGTTTTTAGAAGCTTAAATTAGAACACTTTTTTTTAAAGTTGAAGTTTTGATGGATTGAATAGGGAAAGATTATTTCCTTTGGTTAGACAGTCGATAACTCGGTCATCAATTTAAAATGGTGGTTGAGCATAGTATGCTTCGACACAGGGAGTAGCTGAGGCAGACACCATTGGATCTTTTAAGGGAAAATTAGATAAATATTTAAAGTAGAGGAAGATACTGGGAGAAGGGGAGTGAGCAGAGCAGTGAGATTAATTTTGGATTGCTCTAGAATAGAGCCTGCACAGACAAGATGGGATAAATGGCCGCCTTCTTTGCTGGAAACTTCTATGGTTCCACTAAGACTTAGGAGGTGAAATTGGTCTTTGGTGATAGCAAAAAAAAAATGGGCAACAGTGAATGGACAGCCCATTTTACATCTCATCCAATTTTCTTTTCCATTGAGGTCAGAAAGCTGAGGGTAAGTGTAGTGTTGGGCATCTTCCTTCCTCCACTCCATCCCCCCAACCCAGCCAAAAAATAACCTGCACTTGACAATTCACCTGTTAACTAGAGTAACTAGAATTGGGTTGGTGCAATAATTACTTACCAAAATTTTCAGCCACTATGTTTGAGCAGATTTAGTGTGTGTCAGTGCATTTGTTTTGGTTGAACCTCTACAGTTTATTATTTGTGTCAACGGTTAGCATTTTGTTGTAGATTTGGCTCTTTCTCTTTGTCAATTTCTTGCCAGATGAACGTTACATTACATTTATAAGATGCCTGTTGAGCACTAATGACTGATTGAGTAATGATTTATTGACTTCTCAGCACTGACCAGAATTAAAGTAGGCAGTGAAGGCTTTTTAATCCCTAGACAGTAGCCTGGCCTTTAGTAATCAATCTCAGAAAGACAGCTTTAGGTCTACAGCAATTAACAAACCTATTTCATGGTGAATGACTGGAGAAGAACCCAATTCTACGGCGAAAGTGATTTTTTTTTGCCATTGAACCTTTGCAAGGTAATGTATTCTTCATCGGTAAAGTACTTTTCTTCACACTGGTCTGATCTGAACAGAGTCACTTACATCTGTTATTCTTTTGCCCTTCTATGTTGTGAATTATATTTCACTTTCCTATCACTAAAATGTAATCTGTCTTACTAGTGTGTAAAATTATGAAAATATTTCAGTGCTTGCTATATTTTCTTGTGTAAAAGTTCAAGAAAAATTATTTTACTAAACTGTCATTAGGAGAAAAAGAAACCTTCAACTTTATACACAGAGCAAAATATAGCCATTAGTCAGAACTAAAATCAGAATTTAGGAATAGTTGACTTTTTGCTACTAAAAGGAAACTGCTGTATATTCCTTATGAAACAAAGATACATTGTATTAAGATTAAGTATATTTATTGAATTGAGTGAGAATTCCCCAAACTGGTTATCTAGAAATCTATTGTCTCACCTTTTCAAGTTTATGTCAGGTTTCGTTCTGAATCCTAACTAGTTTATATTACAACAAAACCACAAACTTGACTCTTTACAATAAAACTTGTGCAGTAAAACTGCAGTCTATCCTGATCTGAGATCAGTTTGTGCTTCAGTGCATAGCCATTGCATGAACTAGAGTTGTACTGCCAGTCAGGTTTCTTGGAATTTTTCAGCAATTCCAGAGGCCGTCCTAAGCCTGAGAACAGACATTGGCATGATGATGCGCACACGGTCATGCATCATTTTTCCTACCAAAAGCAAGGATTGAATGTGAAAATGATCTCCAGGCCATGAGAATTACATTGCTTCCTGCAAACCATAAAACTGGGTTGAAATCCCTAACTGCCACTTTTATCTCCTACTTTAACACATGATGGTCAGATTGGTGATTTGACTCTGTGGTTATACTGCCACTTTTGCATCATCGTAAAGCAGAAACTATTTCACAGTGAAACCAACAATGGCAGTAAATGCAGCCGAAGAGTTCATTTAAGGATCATAAAAAAAATACGTGTATGCTTGTTCAAGTAATACAAGGACATTGTACAGCATAATCTTATTACAATTTCACTTAAAAGTAAATGGTTACCAAGCTGAATTTTCATGTTTGGATGGATGGTATGTTTTCGTGCAGTTTTTGCAATGGCTTCACTACCCTGTGCCAAATAAAACCATTTTCTCTCTCCTGCTAGACTAGCTGTCAGTCCTATTTCCTTTCCATCAGAGCTATCCTTTTTCCCTTAATATCTTAAAACATCTGAATATTGTCAGCAGAAGTTTCAAATATAGCTCGTCACTGGTCGTGCAAAATATTTTAGGGGTGAGGTTAACTGCTTGTCACTGGCAGTAAGTCCTATAACCCAGGCGCGCACGCACATAACAATTTTGACTGCGTATTCACCACTTTCTGCATTTGGAAATTTCACAACACTTGTACTTTTTTTTAGATCAAACATATTTCAATGTTTGTAAACAATTTTACAACACCAAGTTATAGTCCAACAATTTTATTTTAATCCCACAAGCTTTCGGGGGCTTCCCCCTTCCTCAGGCGGTGTGGAAATGAAATTTTCGAATCCTTCGCATTTTAAGATCACAGAACAAAGCCTGGTGATTACTGCCCGTTGCCACATATTTCAATGTGGTAGGCCTGCTTTGCTATTTGAAGTTTAAAAAATGGTCATTCCTTGTCTACTACAGTGTCTATAACTTCTTCAGAAAAATGTGACAAATTTTTGAAAGGTTTGCTTATAGCTTTCTTGTTTCATGCAAATAAATATAAACTGTGATGTGTATTTAATTAGTAGCTAAGGTGGGGGGGTGAGGAAATTTGGGAGCATTGGTTTACCAAACCAAATTCATTGACACCTTGAAAAGTAGATCAGATTTAGGATGCATTCCTTAAACAACCCACTAATGACCTATAATCAATGGTTGTGTCAAGGCCACCAGTCATAAAGGACACTGTTATACAGCAGCTGTTGTAACGTGTTTGGCAATTTCCTGAGATTTCTTTTCAATTAAAGGTTAGAAGAAGTAATTAATGTCACTGTAAACATGTGTAATTGGGTCACAATGAAGACAGCTGATTGCTTTTATTTTAAACGTGAATGAAATGGAACATCAAGAGCCGAGAAAGTAGTAATCATTGTAGAACTATAGCCCACTGCTCCAGATTACAATAACAATGCTTAATGTTAATGCAGTGCTGGGATATAGAAATAAAAAAACCTAAGCTAAAGGGAAATTAATTATATTTCTTTCTTTATTTTGGCTAGAAATAACCTATTGCAAAAACTTTTCAGGTAAGGTACCTGATAGCTTTTGTATATATGGCAGAAATGATCCATATGTAGCTTTTTAAAAGATCAATTCTGACTGTGACTATATCCAATGCATAAGAGACAAGAGAGACCTGTAGATTGTAAGAATGCTACAGCATCAAAATATGATTTTTCTTTCTAAAAGTGTTATGCACGGTTGACTTGGGAATCTGTGCAATAAATGTCATGAAGGATTTATTCTGAACTGAACCTCAAATTTAGTTACACCTGTACTTATTTAGTCTAGCCTGGAGCCTAAAAGTGATTCTTCCAGAGACTACAATTTCCTGAAGCACTTTGAGCCACAGGACATGGTTGATGTCCTGTTGATTTTTTACAATTTTACATCAGTATTCAGTGCACTATTAACAGCTCAGGCAAGGAAAGAAGCTCCAGGTTATGTGATAGGTTTAGTGAGTCAAAAAAAGTGAAACTGGGGATAGTGGAATATATATCATTCCTGCAAAACATTTTTGGGATTTCCAGCCATGAATCATCTGAACTTGATCCCATAAGTAGAAAACCAATAACAATAGATACACAATTGAAATTGTGTAAGTTTGCTGTTTGTACCAAGCAAACAGACTTGTCATGTTTCATTCACAGTGAGACTTATTCATTTTTTGATTTAGAAATGTATTTTGTGCTGAAAAATAACATTTAAATGGGTTACACCTCCTCTGGACCCATCCTTTGTTTCTATACTTCTCTATCACTTTTGTCATTTAATCATTCCTGCCTTCCACCCTATCACAGACTTCTCTCTGTTCTTTCCTGCCTCTTTTTTCCCTGACTCTGTACTCGCTTAAAAGCTGTTCATCTCTAACATCTTCCAGTTCTGATAAAAGATCATCGATCTGAAACGTTAACTCTGTTTCTTGCTGCACGGATGCTGCCTGACCTGCTGAGTGTTTCCAGCATTTTCGGTTCTTATTTAAATGGTTTTCTGATTTTGATCATAGATCACACGCCTAACATTTCTCTGAATTGCAACAATTATACACTCCTTTCTGGCGCAAAAACACAAAAGGAAAAGTGGCCCAACCATGGCTAACAAAAGAAATTAAGGATAGTATTAGATCCAAAGAGGAGTCATATAAAGTTGCCAGAAAAAGTAGCAAGCCTGAGGATTGGGAGTAGTTTAGAATTCAGCAAAAAAGGACCAAGAGATTGATTATGGGGAAAAAGAGAGTATGAGAGTAAACTTGCAAGGAACATAAAAGTGGACTGCAAAAGCTTCTACAACTATGTAAAAAGAAAAAGATTAGTGAAGACAAATGTAGGTCCCTTACAGTCAGAAACGGGAGAATTTATAATGGGGAACAGGGAAGTGGCAGAGCAATTAAACAAATACTTTGGTTCTGTCTTCACGGAAGAGGACACAGATAACTTCCCAGAAATGCTAGGGATCAAGGGACTAGTGAGAATGAGGAATTAAAGGAAATTAGTATTAGTAAAACAATAGTGCTGGAGAAATTAATGGGACTGAAAGCCGATAAATCCCCAGGGCCTGATAATCTGCATCCCAGAGTACTAAAAGGGGTAGCCGTGGAAATAGTGGATGCATTAGTTGTCATCTTCCAAAATTCTATAGATTATGGAACAGTTCCTGCAGATTGGAGGGTGGCAAATGTAACCCCACTATTTATAAAAAAAAATTAGGGAGAGAGAAAACAGGGAACTACAGACCGGTTAGCCTAACATCAGTAGTAGGGAAAATGCTGCAGTCTATTATAAAGGATGTGATAACAGGACACTTAGAAAATATCAACAGGATTAGACAGTCAACATGGATTTATGAAAGGGAAATCGTGTTTGACAAACCTGCTGGAGTTTTTTTTTGAGGATGTAACTGGTAGAATAGATAAGGGAGAACCAGTGGATGCGGTTTATTTGGATTTTCAGAAAGCCTTTGATAAAGTCCCACATAAGAGGTTACTGTGCAAAATTAAAGCACATGGGATTGGGGGTAATATACTGGCACGGATTGAAAATTGGTTAACAGACAGGAAACGGAGTAGGAATAAATGGGTCTTTTTCAAGGTGGGAGGCAGTGACGAGTGGGGTACCTCAGGGATCAGTGCTTGGACCCCAGCTATTCACTATATATCAATGATTTGGATGAGGGAACCAAATGTAATATTTCCAAGTTTGCTGACAACACAAAACTAGGTGAGATCGTGAGTTGTGAGAAGGATGCAAAGAGGCTTCAAGGTGATTTAGACAAGTTGAGTGAGTGGACAAATACATGGCAGATGCAGTATAATGTGGATAAATGTGAAGTTATCCACTTCGGAAGGAAAAACAGAAAGGCAGAGTATTATTTAAATGGTGATAGATTGGAGAATATTGATGTACAAAGGGACCTGGGTGCCCTTGTACACCAGTTACTGAAAGCAAATATGCAGGTGCAGCAAGCAGTTAGGAAGGCAAATGGTATGTTGGCCTTCATTGCAAGAGGATTTGAGTACAGGAGCAAGGATATCTTACTGCAGTTATACAGGGCCTTGGTGAGACTTGGCACCTGGAGTACTGTGTGCAGTTTTGGTCTCCTTACCAAAGAGAGGATATACTTGCCATAGAGGGAGCGCAGCGAAGGTTCACCAGACTGATTCCTGGGATGGCAGGACTGTCGTATGAGGAGAGATTGGGTCGACTCGGCCTGTATTCACTCGAGTTTAGAAGAATGAGAGGGGATCTCATTGAAACATAAAATTCTGACAGGGCTAGACAGACTGGATGCAGGGAGGATGTTTCCTCTTGCTGGGGTGTCCAGAACGAGGGGTCAGAGTCTCAGGATACAGGGTAGGATATTTATGGCTGAGATGAGGAGAAATTTCTTCACTCAGAAGGTAGTGAACCTGTAGAATTCTCTACCACAGGAGGCTGTGGAGTCCAAGTCACTGAATATATTTAAGAAGGAGCTAGATAGATTTCTAGACTCAAAAGGCATCAAGGTGTATGGGGAGAGAACGGGAATATGGTATTGAGATAAAGGATCAGCCATGATCATATTGAATGGCGAAGCAGACTCGAAGGGCCGAACGGCCTACTCCTGCTCCTATTTTCTATGTTTCTGATTTTCATAGCTCTGAGGCTTAGGTGTTGAATTGATTTTTCTCTCCAACTCTCTAGAAAAAAAATAACTTGCATTTATATAGTGACATTCTCAACCTCTGGGTGCCTCAAAGTGCTTTTTGAAGTCATTCTCTAACTCTGGAGGTTGGTGGCCAATTAATTTTTTACTTTTCAATCTCTACAGGTAATTTGTCAGCCCAAAATGTTATACCTGCCCATTACATCGCATCATCCAGCCACGTTCCCTTTGCCTGTCTCTTAATCGAGATCAATTTTCTGACTCCTGAGTAATGTGTCCACAGTGGTTATTTGTTTTTGTTTGGTAAAGCTAGCAACAAAAAAAATTGGTGTGAATATAAAGTAGTTTCTTCTGCTTTATGCTCATGCCAACTTTTTTGCTAACATTGCTGAATAGAGGAAGTTATACCCTAGTGTCCCATTTTTCTCATGATGAACTGTTTTACTTCTCTCTGTTCTTATTTGATATCTAGGAGCCCCTCCGTCCTTGTTCTTCCATAGCTAATTTTCCAACGTCGTCTGTCGCATGCAGCTCAAACAACTTGAGCCAGCTATTTGTGTTAGTATAGAAGATGCAGTTTTCACGTCAGTTCGATACTATTGACCACACACATCATTCACTGCTGAATTCACTACCCTCCTGGCCTCTTTCAATCTCGCCCTTCATATAAAATTCCTTCGCAAGTCATCTCTTGGGTCCTCTTTGATTGCCAACCATTTCCTCATCTCCCAATCCTCCTGCAATCCCACTATTTTTACCATCGATCCATGGGGGGGGGGGGGGGGGAAACTTTTCTCAAAAGTCCTTTGCAACTGCATTCTAAAATTCCCAAATTCCTCACCTTTGTCTTTCTATTTGTGGTGTCACTTCTGCAGTTGTCAACTTGCTTAACTGCCCCCTCACCTCTATCTTCAGTGCTCTTGTTCCCAGTAAAACTATCACTGTTTCCAAACCTTGTCATTCCCTGAAATAGTCCCAATCTTTTCTTCAAGTCTGAGGGGTGCAAATTTGAGAGAGCCTGCCCTACTCGTCCATCCCCAGATACAGTTTGAGCACATTAAGCACTACCGTTCTTCAAGCTCTTCTGCCAAGAACACCTACTACTACAAGATCCTCCTGGGGAGCAAGGATAATACTAGGCTCCTTTTATTCCATCCATGGCCAACAGCTTCCTGAAGCCCTTCATCCCCTGCCTTTCTCCACCTTTACTTCAAACACCAAGTGCAAATAGCTCATGGATGTCTTCACTAAGATTGAGACCATCTGTGCAGCTTCCTCAGCTGTGTCCTCCGTTTCCTTTTAACCCCTGCCCCTCCCTGTCCCCTAACTATTCGAGCCACAAAACCCCATCTCTCTGCAGTTTCTTCGCCCATTCTTTATATGAATGTAAGTTCGTTCATCCATTCTTTACCTCCCTCTTGCCTTCTTTGAGCTCAATTTGTTCATGACATTCGCTTCCTTTTCCACTCAATTCCCCTTCTTGGCCCATATACTAGCTAACATTGTCAATGTCCCTTTCAATACAACTGATATCGCTTCACCCTTTTTTAAAAAAAACACTTTTGACCCTTCTGTCCATACCAACTACCATGCCATCTCCAACCTCCTCTTCCTCTCTAAGGTCATCAAATATGTCATTGTCTCCCAGCTCCGTGCCCATCACTTCTGTAACTCCCTGTCCGAATGCCTCCAGTCCAGCGTACACCCTTCTCCGAGCACAAAACACCCAAAACAAAGTCTGAAACAACATCGTTCTCCTTTCTGGTTTGATCTGGTTCATTTTCTTTACAATGCCTCTCCTCCAATGTCCAGCTCTATGGTACAGTTCTTCTTTTCAAACATAGCTCGAGGATTCTGTCGCTGCCTTCTCCTCCCATCCCTGTACTATCACCTCAGTAATCTATGACGGATCTATTCTTGCACCTTCCTTTTATCTATAACCTGTACCTCTGTGACATCATTCACAGATACTGCGTCAGTTTCCACATATACACAGATGAAGCACAGATATACCTTTCCCAATGCCTCCCATGACTCTGTATGTATTCTGTCGGATTGCTTGTTTAACATCCAGCCTTGGATGACTTATCCTTTCCTCCATCTCAACACTGGAAGACTGAAGCTATCACCTTTGGCATCACCACAAACTCCACTCCCTTGGCAATGATTCAATCTCTTCCCTAGTCACTGTCTGAGGTTTAAACAACTTGTTTATAACCTTGGTTCCATGTTTCACCCTGAGCTGAACTTCATATTCCATGGGGTAAATTTTAACCCCACGAATGGATGGGTTGAGGGCAGGTGGGAAGGTAAAAATCGTTCTTTTAAAAAAAAGTAAAACATGACACCAACCCGCCCACTTCCGGTTTTAAGAGGGGCGGGCGACCAACCCGCTCTCAGGAGGCGGGTCCCGGGCCGCCTCCTTCACGCCGCGTAAGAGAAGGCAAGAAGGCTCGGATTGACAGGTAAGTGCCCTTTATTGCACCACTTGTGGGCTAGGAGGAGTGGGAATGTTTCCTCCAGGCCCAACAAGCTCACCTGCCACGATCCCCCACATGTGATCAGCTTGACCATTCCACCCATCCCCTGTCCTCTTCCCAGCCCCCTGTTAAAATTTACCCCCGTATTTTCTCCATCGCAAAGACTGCTTACTTCCACCTCTGCAACATTGCTTACTTCTTATACCTCTTCAAATCTCCATGTTCTGTCTCTTTGTGAAGAGTCTTGGGACGTTTTTAGTCCAAGACATTAAACAAATGCGAGTTGTTGAACATTTAATTTAAGTTGAGGCCCTATTTGTCTGTTCAGATGGATATTAAAGATCCCATGTACTATTCAAAGAAGAGCAGGGAGTTCTTCCAGTGTTCTGGCAAACGTTACTCCCTCAACCAGTATCACCAAAATCAGATTAACTAGTTGTTTGTTTGTGGGACGTTACTACATGCAAAATGGTTGCTGCATAATGTGAAGCTCTTTTGAGTAGTGTGATAAAGCATTATATTTTAACTCAAATCATTCTATAACACTAGTTAAACATCACTTTTGCAATTTTTGTTCTCCCTTTAACTTTTGTTTTGGCCATCTGCTGGTATATTACTCAAATAATTTTATCCACTTGCTCTATTTTTATATTCATGTCAAGGTTATTTTGTGAAGTTATTGTTCCTTGTGATTACCACTGTCTGTGTCTCCTTAGCATTTATTTTCCATCCATATTCCAAACTTGTCTGATTTACTGTCTCAAGTATCTCTTATAGTCTCTCTCTTTTGTATCCGCAATTGGTATTGAATCGTTTGTATACATTACATTATCAGTTTTCTACTGATTTTGATTTCAATTTCAAAGTCATCCAGACTGCCTCATTCAAGGTACATGTTGGGAAAAAAAAATGGAGTGATCTAACACATTGTTGTCTCACTCTGCTCCTGACCTTTGTCCACTTTGTTATTTCATCATCAACTTCTTACTGATGCTTTTTGTTCCCAGTAATAATGCTGAGTCTTGAGTTTTTCGTTTCAATTTCGACACTCTGGATATCTGTTAACCTGTGGTGCTTCTTTCTGTTCAGTGCTTTCTCATAATGTATGAAGTATAGATACATTTTGTTCATTTCGACAGCCTGCTCACAAATCAGCCTCAAACCAAATATTACATACAATGTGTTCTTTTTCCATTTTTTAAAGCCAATTTTTTAAATTGCTTAACTTCCAATCCAATTTCCTTTTTTCTTTTTAAAAGTATGATTTTAACAGCACTTCTACTGCACAGCTCTTCCTAAATATGTAAAAAGGCCAGAAACTTTTATGCTCTAAATCTCCCTCCCCCTCATCTCCAGTTCTGGCTGCGTCCGTGGCATGCAGTGATCAATTTCCAGGAAGCACAATTCCAAAGACAAACACTAATTTGTGACCATTTTCTCGATGAAATGCAATCCTTATACCTGTATGGGATTCTACTCAGTGACCCTAGTAAAGAACCAATGCAAAAGGACTCTCAAGTTGCAGTGTTCTGGTTAGAAACTCAACCTGCTTGCCTATTGAGTTAAACATAGCAAAACTAAATGCAAAATGTATGACCAAACAGTGCTCGCCCTTTTTATTTTCTTGTTGAATATATTAATTTTGAAGCAGTGCCTGATGGTGAGGTCTGTACAATCCACTGACTGTTTAGGCTTGAATAAGAAATGGTTTCATTATGAAACTGCATGTAAAGGGGTTAAGAATATAAATGTAGAAATGATGAAATACCATTTAGCCTATTTGTTCTTTCAGCCTTCTAGGACCCAAATTGATTCCTTTATTCAACTTTATTTCTACTCCCATCTATTTCGGTACTCTCTGCTGACTCAGTAATAGATCCGAGTTGCTTTTGAATCTGGCAGCTGAGTCGATCTTTACTGCACTAGGTGATTATCTGTAGTAACCGCCTGTACTTGTAGAGCACTTTTAACGCAACAAAACATCTTATGGTCTTTCACAAGGTGGGGGTGGGTGGGTAGGGAAATTTATACTGTACAGAAGTTAAGAGACGAGTTCATGGAGGTGGTCAAGGAGAGGTTTGGAGGAGGTTTTTGAAGCTGGGGGAAGACATAGCAAAGTGCAAATGTTTAAGACTACTAGAGTGCGGGGGTTTGATTGCTAAAGGCTGTGAGGCTGAATCTAGTCTATAAATCAGTAACTCTCTAAACATGAAGTTATTCCCTTAAGTTTAGGGTTTAATCATGTTAGCTGGTACTTTTGTTCAGATTTTTACAACATGCCTCTCATCTTATTGGTTGCCATTATTATTTAAAAACCTTGGATCCCTATTTTTTTCCCCCCATTTTCCTTTTTCCATTCTTCATAACTCAGTAATCTAAAACCTGGAATCATCTTTGAACATAGACCATAAAGTATCAATATTGCTGCTTTGATGACTTGCAGGGATTATTTATGTACTTATATTTTATTTGCCTTTGCAACTGCTGCCATACCCTATACCCATCTTTTGAAGGTTTATATTGCATCTATGTTTCCTTTTTAATTTCAATTATATTTGCTATTTTAGTATAATACATAATGACTTGTATTAATAATTATCATTTCATCTGCTCAGTTGCGAAGTCTCTTAAATTTTGGACACTCCTTCAAACATTCTGCAGTACTTGGTATCCTCTGAAATCTTAGACGTTCTACTTTTAATGTCTTCATCAACATCATTTATAAATACTGTGAACAGCAGTGTGATCCCTGAGCACTTTGGCCACAGCTGTCCAATTAGAACCACTGCCATTGATCACTGCCCTTTTTATTTCCTATTATTTAGCCAATTTATTACCCAATTTACAACTATTAATTTAATCCCCAAGAGCTTTCATTTCAACTAGTGTTTTGTGATGATGTGGAGATGCCGGTGATGGACTGGGGTTGACAATTGTAAACAATTTTACAACACCAAGTTATAGTCCAGCAATTTTATTTTAAATTCACAAGCTTTCGGAGACTTCCTCCTTCCTCAGGTAAATGTTTACCTGAGGAAGGAGGAAGTCTCCGAAAGCTTGTGAATTTAAAATAAAATTGCTGGACTATAACTTGGTGTTGTAAAATTATTTACAAGTGTTTTGTGAGACACCTTTTCAAATGGCTGTGCAAATCAAGATCCATAACTTCAACTGCTTCTGTTACTTCCTCAAAGATTTCAATAAATTTGTTTGACATGACCTACATGATTTCCTGGAGCCCTCAGGCCAGTCTGAAGTTGTGTTCCTCCCCCGGCCATTGTCTCTTAACCCACTTTAAGACACGGGGGAAATTCCCCATCAGTGACATCATTAGAGTGGCCTTGCAGGCGGAAGACCTGACTTGAGGCTTTCGAAACCAGTAGGAAAATAGATATTTTTATTAAAGTGCCAAAGGAATTTCTGGTAAGTATATTATTTTCTTCTATAAAAAGTGGAGTACTTTGACCAAAAATTACTCCTTCAAACCTTTCTTCCTCTTTAAGCAAAAACAACTTTGGCTACAAAGCCAGTTGTACTTATGCATCAGAGCACTGTTCTGGAGCGTTCTGGTTAACAACCTTATGAACAGCCTTATTTTCTGAAGTAATATGGTCCTAATATCCGCTGAATACAATAGTGTTTCGGTTTTTAGTGATTTTTATTATCAATTTCCTGTTTTCTCCATGAGCTCAGATTCATTTCCTGCAAATTCAGCTTCTGAAAAGGAGCCTCATTTTTTGTGGCTTAGAAATTTGCTACTCATGTATGCCATAAAATTAATAACTTTTCTACATTATGAAAATAAACAAGCAAATGTGCTGTTTTGAAAGAAACTGAAAATGCAAGAAACAAGCAACAGGTCCGTCAATACCTGAAAAGAGGAAAGGTTGGTTAACATTACCAATCTCCAGTTTGGTTGTAAATATTTTTATTTATTAAAAGGCTGCTTTAAGTTACTTTAAACCATTTTAGAGAGCCCAATTAAAAAGTCAGCTGCAAAGACATACAGCTTCTGGCAAATTTCAGTGATAAAGTACCTGTTTTAATTTCTAAGTAAATTAATCCAGAATAGTCTCGATAAATGCTTTCAGATCAATTATTGGGGTACAGTAGTTCAGTGGTTATGATACTGCACTAGTAATCCAGAGGCCTGTGCTGCTAATCCAGTGATTTTGAGAGTTCAAAACCCAGCATGGCAGGTTGAGAATTTGAATTCATTTTTAAAAAAAAAATCTGGAAATAAAAAGCTAGTATCAGTAAAAGTGACCATGAAGCAGTTGGATTGTCATAAAAACCCAACTGGTTGACTGATGTCCTTTTAGGGTAGGAAACCAGCCTTCTTTACCTGGTCTGGCCTATATGTGACTCCAGTCCCACACCAACGTAGTTGACTCTTAACTGCCCTCTGAAGTGGCCTAGCAAGCCACTCTGTTGTATCAAACTGCTAGAAGAAGGCCCACCATCAGCTTCTCTGGGCAACGAAAGATGGGTAATAAATGTCGGCCTTGCCAGTGATGCCCACGTCCGAAGAACGAATAAAAAGAATTCAGATCAGCTAATAGTCTTAGCATAGCAGAGGGGTTTCCAAGCTCAGGGCTCAGGTGAACATCTTTTTTGTTTCTCCAAAAAACACTTGACTGCATCTTCTGGTACAAATCACCCTAGAATCAATTGAGCAGCCCTTTCAACAAAGACATGCAGTTAACCAACTATAATATATAGTTTATAATTTACTGTCACAGCTGTACTCTCTTTTCCCTCTATCCTGCTGAATAAGTAAGGGTTCCGTATATTTAGCCTGACAAACATTGTGAGCGTTTTAAGGGCTAAGATTTCCAGCATTGTTTCCATTTGTTTCTAGCCCAGTGTTCTGTACTCGTGTTCAACAATAGATGATTCGAACTATTGGAGCACAAATGAACTAATCATCAATCTTTTAATGCCAGTGCTGGAAGCAAAAGATGGCATGGCATTTATAAAGGTTACTATTTAAATTTACATATTTAATAATGTATTGTCAACAGGGCTAGAGTAGAGTTTTTGATCGAGAAGAAATTGTATAAGGTAATGGATCAGGAAACTAAAAGCTACTTACATTTGAATACAGCCTCCAGATGGGGCACTTCTTTTCTAAATGTGTCCACACAAAGGTGCAATGTGAAATGGACAGAAGCCAAGCCAAACTGTGCAAGGAATGAAATGTGTCTCTTTAGTATGAACTTTTGAGGCTTCTAGAGGGTGTAATGAACATGGCATTCTGTTTAGTATGAAAACTTTTCTGTCAAATCTAATTTATCCTTATTAATAAAGAAGTACATTGCAGCTAAAAATGAAATACATTGTGATATCCTAGCCGAATATTACTTCTGTTTTGCTGCACATAGTGCACACCAAATATTGCTGTTAGCAATCTGCAGATCTAGCTCAAAGCACCTGTAAATTGTGTGGTTGCTGGGGGCTTGCAACTCAAGGAGGTCCTGATGCACACAAGTCAGCTCTGATTATTCTATCAGTTTTGCTAAAGATATTTGATCTATTGCTTGAGGAGCAACTTAGAAGCATCAGAAATGAAGACACAAGGAATTGGAGGCATTGGTGATAAAAAGGCTACAAGAGTTGATCCTTATTTCTGCATTCACTTTCCAAAAGGCTGAAAAGAGACTTACTCCCACCGCTACAGAGCCACTGACCATTGCACATCTATAATTGCTCTTTTTGAAAAAAAAATCCTTAAAATGCCAAGGAACACTCAGCATTGTGTCTGTGCTTGGACAGATGCAGATATTGCAAAAGTTTAGCTACACTTGAGTCCTTATTTGAAGTAATTTGTGCTTTGCTTAATTTAAGATTTGCCACTAATCATTCTGTACTCGCAGGCAGCATCATGTCTGCTAGGATTCCTGCTAGATATACAACTCAACTCAACAAAGGTCAAACTTAGCAAATTTCAGGTTTGCTACTTGTACATGCGCTTTGTTAGTACATGAGGATTCCCACCAGGATGACACTTTTATGTGGTGTTATCTTCTGAACGAGTTATGTATCCATGGCAGATGAATATCATTTGAGGCAATGTAAATCCTAGTTATCATATATCCAGTGGATCTCACATTCTCCCCCAAAAAAAGGTGAGACTGATGAGCTGGTTTAAGAACTCTTCTGAGTGGGGCGGGGGGAATAGTTCATAGTCTTTGGAATTTTTATCCATTCTCAGGTGTGGATGTCGCTGACCAGGTCAGCATTTATTGCCTGAGAAGATGGTGGTGTGACCTCTAGGGCTTTGGTACAACTGAGTGGCTTGCGAGGACACTTCAGAGGGCAGTTAAGAGTCAGCTATGTTGGTGTGGAACTGGGATCCCATATAGGCCAGACCGGCTAAGGATGGCAGGTTTCCTTCTTTAAAGGACATTAGTGAACCAGTTGGGTTTTTGACAACTCAGCAGCTTCATGGTCACTTTTTTTCCAAGTTTTGTTTTAAATCAACTGAAATCAAATTCTCAAACTGTCATTGTGGGATTTGATTACAGGTTCTCTGAATTATTAGTCCAATAACATAATCACTGTTATTGTACCCATGATGGGAAGGGACGACACTCTCATCAAGGCCCTTAATTCAAATTTATATGCCTTCCAATTACAATATACTCTTAGTGATCATTTCTAGTTACAGAATGTTGTTCAGGAGCACTGTAGAAATATTGAAGCCCCTGCACCTGTATATATGTTGATTAATATGGTTTTAAAGGGATGGTGGTAACTTGGGTGCATAATTGGCTAAGGGATAGGAGGCAGAGCATAGTGGTGAACAGATGTTTTTTTGACTGGAGAGAAGTATGTAGTGGGGTCCCCCAGGACCTCTGCTTTTCTTGTTATATATAAATGACCTGGACTTGGGTACAGGGAGTACAATTTCAAAGTTTGCGGATGATCAAAACTCGGTAACGTAGTAAATAGCGAGCAGGATAGTAGCAGACTTCAGGAGGACATACAGACTGGTGAAATGGGTAGACATGTGGCAGATGCAATTTAATGTGGATAAGTGTGTAGAGGACTTTAGGAGGAACAATGTGGAGAGGCAATATAATCTAAATTGTACTATTTTGAGGGGGGTGCAAGAGCAGAGGGACCTGGGGGTGAATATTCACAAATTTTTGAAGGTGGCAGGGCAAGTTGATAAGGCGGTTAAGAAACGTATGGGATACTTGGTTTTGTAAACAGGGGCATTGAATACAAAAACAAGGAAGTCATCCAGGCCTCAGTATTGTGTACAAATCTGGGCACCACACTTTAGGAAGGATGTCAAGGCCTTGTAGAGAGTACAGAGGAGGTTTACCAGGATGATACCAGGGATGAGGGACTTCAGTTATGTGGGATTGGAGAAGCTGGGATTGTTCTCCTTAGAGCAGAGAAGGTTAAGGGGAGAGGTATTCAAAATAATGAGGTGTTTTGATAGAGTAAGTAGGGAGAAACTGTATCCTCTGGCAAGTGGGTTGGTAATCAGAGGTCATAGAGTTAAAATAATTGGCAAAAGAACTAGAGGGGAAATGAGGAGAAATGTTTTCACACAGAGGGTTGTTAAGATTTGGAACGCACTAGCTGAAAGGGTGGTGGAATCAGATTCCATAGGAACTTTCAAAAGGCAATTGGACATATACTTGAAGAGGACTAATTTGCAGAGTTATGGGGATAAAGCTGGGGTGTTGGACTAAATTGGACAGCTCTTTAAAAGAGCCGGCACAGGCACTACGGGCCAAATGGCCTCCTTCTGTGCCGTAAGATTCTGTGATTCTATTCTATGATTCTAATGCTGCATCCTACAGCTGATCTGCCATATAACCTTGAGATTCTATATACTTACACCAGGTACAATATTCTTAATATATTTGTTGATTTTCCTAAACAGTAAAAACACATCAGGTCCAACAATTAACTTCTGTGCAAAATGCATGTTCCTGTTGACTATCAATCCAGAAAATGTAAAATATTAGATTGTTGTGCCAGGCTAAACTAGTAATTACATTTATTTGGATTTTTAAAAAATGTTTGATACAAGCAAAAAGAATGCAGTCAAAATACTAATCAGCACAATTTTAGGCGTTAGCCTTGGCTCAATGGTAGCACTCACCTGTGTCAGTAGGTTGTGGCTTCGAGTCCTACTCGAGACTTGAGCACATAATTCAGGCTGACAGGTCAGTGCAGTACTGAGGGAGTGCTGCTCTGTCCCAGATGATGTCTTCCCCCTCAGGTGGATGTAAAACTTAATTAAGTAGCAATCTTAATTTTAAACCCTAGCTATCTCAAAAATATTTAGATATTTAAGCCTACCAAAACTAAAGTATTACTTTTGTTACAATGAAGTTTTTATGTTCAAATCTAAATCATTATCATATGAAGCCATTTTCTCTAGCCAAAATTTATCAGCTGTAAAGTAGGAAAGCTGAAAGCATGAGTGACTATGAAGAATGTAGACAAGGAAATGCTATAATCTCCCTGAAGGAGATTAAATATCTGTTGTACAGTATGCACAGGACACCTGTGCTAATTTTTCCACACCATTTCTGCTAAATTTTCCCCTCTTGACCATTGAAGATTCTCCCCTGCCATTCCTAGTTTTTCCTCTTTGCAAAGATATTGTTTATCTCCAGCCAACAATTTCCTGTATAGCGGAGTTTAAATCAGTGGCTGAGTCGGTTGAGAGATCATAGATTTACATTAGGGCTGCTGCTCATGTGGAGGATCAACACCAGTCTGTGTTGGTGTTTATCCTCCATGAGCAGCAGTCCTAATCCCTTGTGCCCGCTCTGTTTCTACATCCCTTTATTCCCCTTTCAGTTAACCACCTATTTAACCTATTCTTAAACGTTGACGTGGTCTCTGCTTCAATTACTAACTCTAGTAATGCATTCCACAGTCTCTCAACCCTTTGTGTAAAATAAATAAATAAATTATCCTGCTCTCTGTTTGAATTCTATTATATTTGATCTTATATCTACGTCCCTGTGTTCTGGACCCCTCAATCACTGAAATCAATCTGTTTCTACCTACTCTGTCCCAACCCTTCATAGTTTTAATCATGTCTATCAAATCACCCCTTAATTTCCTTTGCTCTTAGAAAAACAGCTACACAGCTGTGTTAAGAAGGAACTAGCATTTTTTTTGTCAGCTGGGTACTTAAGGGTACTTAATAAATGTGACCATTTTAAAGAGTCTTGAATTCAAGCTGGCGAGAATCTACACCTACTGTAAGATTTCTGTTTGCCCTATATGGTATGCATGCGCTCTCCTCATAGGGACACCTCCCATTTACCCAAGTCCAGAAAGTTAGGTGCATTAAGGACCTTGAATTGCAAACTCGTGTACTGCTGAAGTTTGACCAGCTAAAACCACAAAGCTTACCAGAGCTGATCACCTAGTTAGCTTTCTGCTGCTGGATCAGCTAGGACCACCCTAACCGTTAGAGCTTTGTCCTACATGGTTATCTGGAGCTGAGCGAGAAGAGTCTAGGCCTAATCATTCAGGTTCCATTAACATTAACTGAACCCTGGAGTACGGCAGACCTACTTGGTTCAAGTATTGGATTGATACTTGAGGGTTGAATTGGCTCCAATCTCCCATCACCATCCACGTCAGCTTGAAGCCACCTTAACTCCAAGGAAACCATGCTTACCTCCCCCGTCTAGTCACTAGGCCAGGATACTGAGCGAACTCTTGGCTCTTCTTTGAACAATACCAATGGGCCTTTTATCACCATCTGAACCCACAGAACAGACAGATTAACATAGGGTTGCCGACTCTGTTTGGACTTATTCCTGGAAGTTTTACCACATGACCTCCTGTTTCCAACCGACGCTCCCCACGTTCCCACCATTGGTCGCCCAACATGTCCATCCTCACGGTGCACCGCCAGTTGGGAAGCGAATAGACTCATTACCCGATTGGATGATTCTTGACTGTCAGTTAAACAGCCTTTTTCCCATGTCCAATATTTTTATAACTAATGAACAAAAATGGTCAAAGATAATTTTTAAAAACCCACAATGTTTTACTGCTCCCTATGATTTTTCTGCTGGTTGCTTGCAGCAGTGCCCTGGAGATTAGTCTTTAATTCCTGGAGACTCCAGGGCAATCCTGGAGGGTTGGCAACCCTAGTTTAACCTCCCGTCTGAAAATCCACATCTCCAATATTGCAGGACTCCCTTAGTACTGCACTTAAATGTCAGCCTAGATTATGTACGTGGGTCCTGCAGTGGGGCTGGATTCTAAAAACGTCTGACTCTGAGGCGAGAGTGCTATCACTGAGCTTAGATAACCCCTACCCTGTTGCACTGTGCCTTGCCGTATTGTTACTTCACTTTTTGTTTCCTTTTTAAGGCTGCACACAGCTAATGACTGTAAATCAAACTCCACCATGTTTCTGCAGAAGTTATAGCTGTTCTTTTGGCTCCAGTTTATCTCAGTGACATTTATTTAAAAAGTGGTCACAATCAATTTTTAAAAAGTTCTCACTGTATATGTTGCTGGACACATGTCACTGAGATAAACTGGAGCCAAAAAAACAGCTATAACTTCTGATAATATTCCAGGTCACATTGTACTAGGTTGCCATGGTGAACTGCCTTAAAGACTCTCAACCATGCTTACACATAGGAGAGAGTACAGTGATGCAATTGAGTCATTAATTGTGTCTGACAGTACAAAAGTTTTCTTTGATCAAATTTTCATAAATAATAGAAGTTCCCACTACAGCAGGTATACTGTCTCTTTTGCAGCGTTTTTTGGCGAGTTCCTAATGTGCTCAATCTTATCCTCCCTTTAAATTGCCATGCTACTGTATGCACAGGTTTTGCAACATTTCAAATGTTCCCGGTTGCAGCAGGAGTGACGTGAAAGGGAAGCTCGTGTGCTATTTTCATCACTTACGTAACATTGTTGAGGTGGCCAGCTGTGCCGTTTTTGAGATCAGTGCATAGTACAAAAAACTCTGGCTTTCCTGAGTGTTAGGGTGCTTTGTGTGTCGTTTGATGGAAAAGGATGAGATCGTATCAGTTGGTTTCTTCTTTTGTAGTAATTCTGAACCTATGTAACAGTAAATGTGTTATGAATGCACTGAATTGCAGCTTTGTAATAGTATAGATGTAATCTTTCTAGAAATTTCCAGATACTTCAGAATGGAGAGTTCTATTACAGAGCTTTGTAACACTATGCAGGATTCTTGTAAGGAAGACATGATTGGGCAAATTTCTCACAGATGGGATTTCACTGTAATGAGATTGTGGGATGTTGCCTTTTTGTTAATCTGAGGATTCCTGTGTATTCTTTATGGCAGCAGGTCATATTGATTTTCTGGGAGATAAAGATCTAGGTGATGCCATTATTCTTTGAACAGCTTACGGTTCCCTGATATTTTTAACTCTGTGCTGGCAGTCGCTATGCTACAGTGTTGTACTCCAGGGACTTCGGCCTCCTCACCAATGACTAGGTATCTCTGTTGTGCATTTCCTTTGTGAGAAATTAAAAATATTAACCCTGCCCGCCTGACAGGAACGGGGTGGGTAGGGGTTTTAAAATCTCCTTTGGGTGTGAGTGGTTTGTGAACCATTTCCTCCCGCCCCCATTTTAACCTTGGAGTTTTATTGATTCGGGACAGGCGCCCACCATAGGCAGGCGGAGGCTTCATGAATATATTTAGATCAGGGTCCTATGACATAATTAGGACCCTGACACGATGCTGTCCAGTGCCTGACCCACCAGTAAAACCCAGTGGGATTGGTACCTCCGAAGCACTGAAGCTGTTTTTAAAGGGACACTGAGCTGCAGGTCCTGGATCATAAGATCTCTGCTGTCTGGTTTGCCAGGAGAATTTCCAGGTTCCAGATCGCTGCTTTCTCACTCTTTGCCTCATCATCTGTTTGTGCTTATCATAGGGGCTGTTATTGCAAGTTTCATTTGGATGGAGAAACACAGAGGAGGAGCAACAGTTGATTCAGCCACCAGAAGAGGTGGGCCAGAAGGCAGCAGTTCGGAGGGGAGGGTGTTCAGGCCAAAAGTCGCTTTCTTGGATCTATCTGAGGAGCAATGCAGGAGCAGGCTGTGCTTCTTCTAGCAGGTTTATTTAGACCTCTGCAGCTTCCTCTAACAGGACCTACAGCCTGCTGGACCAGGTGGGGCATTTCTTGCCACTGTCTCTCAAAATCACCACAGCCCTTAACTACTTCGCCCCTAACTTCTTTCAGTCTGTTACAGGGGTCATCAGCCACAGTCTGCAGTACAACCTGCATTAAGCAGGTCACCGACTCCCTGTTCGCCAGGGCCAAGCAGTACATCACCTTCCCCATTGACCTCAACAGTCAACGTGAACGAGTTTGGCGATTTGCAGCAGTGTCTGGCTTCCCTTGGGTCCAGGGCATGGTCTTGGGGACACACTTGCGGCTTCTGGGGAACAGTTGCTCCCTGCTTGCCCTCACATCCTCCACTAGGATCTCTAGGAAGGCATCAGCCTTGTGGGGGGCAGCCTTTCTACTAATCTGTGTTGCCACAAACTTTCCCAGTGTTCTACGAGCATAAATCAAAGGCCATGCACCCTGCTTTAAGCAGGCCTCTGGAGGCGGGGCGGAAATTTTGCGCATCGTGTGGGTGGGCTGCACTGTTACTGACGCGATGGAGCAGGAAGCCCATCAGTCAAATGTTAATGAGACTTGGGCGTTAAAACTGGGCAGGCCTCACACCAGTGACGTCATGTGGGCTTTCCGTCAGCCTGAATTGTGCCCCGAGTTAAAATTGGGCTTTTGTTTCTCTTCTGCTAACAATGTGCAGTGTTTCAAAAGCTGAATCGTGTAAGTATCTGACTTTTTAATTCTTGATGTTTTTGTTTGTAAAGGCAAAAAAGCCAGTTTCTAGCTCCATTCTGCCAACATAAAGAAGCTGTCCTTTTATACCATTACTGACTATGGGAATGATTAGCTACGCCAGGGTTAGTCAACATTTCAAAGCTGAAGAGCTGGAAAAAGAAATCATCTCTCAACAAATTTTAAATGTGTGTGCGTGCATCTATGGCTTGCTTACTGTCTTCGCACTGTGGCAAAAGTGTACAATGCAAGCAATTTTAAAATTTAACCCAGTGATGTGAGTTTTGCTTCCAATGATATACTTTCAATCTGGATTGTTTCCCCTCGTCATTTTCTGATTCCACTTCTCTCTCCCTCTCTCTTTGTCTTTCTCTCATTCCCTCTGTCCCTGTTTTTCTCATTACTTATTCTGGCCCCTCATTTTATTTCTGTTTCTATTCAGTGCATGATATTCCCTTGAAGGATTGTCTTATGAGGAAAGATTGAACAGGTTGGGTCTATACTCATTGGAGTTTAGAAGAATGAGGAGAGATCTTATTGAAACATACAAGATTCTGAGGGGACTCAATAGGGTAGATGCTGAGAGGATGTTACACCTCATGGGGGAATCTAAAACTAGGGAGCATAGTCTCAGAATAAGGGGTCGCCTGTTTAAGACCGAAATGAGGAGGAATTTCTTCTTCCAGAGGGTTGTGAATCTTTGGAATTCTTTACCCCAAAAAGCTGTGGAAGCTGAGTCATTGAATACATTCAAGGCTGAGTTAGACAAATTTTTGATCAGCAAGGGAGTCAAAGGATATGGGGAAAAGGCGGGAAAGTGGAGTTGAGGTAAAAATCAGATCAGCCATGATCTCATTGAATGGCGGAGCAGGCTCGAGGGGCCGAATGGCCTGCTCCTGCTCCTATCTCTTATGGTCTTATAAATTTATAAAGATGTGACTAACTCATGTTATGAATTCATCATTCTTCCATGCAGGAAAACAGGAGCTAAGCCAGGGGATCTCATGATGCTCTGCTGTTTCATTGATAAACTTAATGTCTGTGACATCCACGTTACCACAAATGGTTGTGTGGTAAATTGGCAGTAGTTCCTGCACGCCATCTGGCTTGTGTTTTGCTGAAGATTTGTAGATTATAATGCAATGAAGGTTTGTGCTTGTGACAATAGCAACAGCATTGCTTCCAGTTTGCTCCTTTCCCAGGCAGCCTGTGTGAGCAATTGTAGCTGAGCAAATTGATTGTTGAGGTAGGGGAGGGAGTTGGGAAGAAAATGTTGTGTTTAATATTTATGAACTTGTCTGATCTACAAAAGATAAGAAAAGCAATTATGTCTTGTTGAACGGAGTGTCCTGTTTCTGTTTTTGAATTCTGAAGAAATAATTTCCACAGCATTAAATTTAAGAGTACGAGTATGTGAAAGAGACTGTACTTTTTCATTAGATTGCCTTAAGCATCCATCTGTAAATAACCTTTCCTCTACCAGAAGTGTTTTGTGTAGAGGGCTTACAAATTAGACTTAAAATTTCCTTTTAAAAGAAACTCCAGCACAGGCACAATGGGCCGAATGGCCGCCTCCTGTGCTATATCATTCTATGAAACAAAGAGCCATACTTAAGCCATTAAAGAGTCATACGTGGCTCATGAAATCAGTTGGTGACCCCTGAGCGAAGTCTTGCTCTGTTTAGTGTGATGCGTGATATGAAACATGCAATTAATACAGTGCCTTGTCTGTGATGCTTGTTTGTGATTTTAAATGATGTAACTATAGTTTAGTTTTAAGTCATTTTTATTAACTTTTCCAAAACTGAAAAGAATAAAGTTGATCCATCTATCTGTTTTTGTGTTCTCTCAACACTTGGATTGGATTGGTTATACATATCAGTTGAAGAATATAGCTAAGCTAATATCTGCCCTCTCCAACCAGGCCAGCAAATTGTTGCAGCCTCCACTTCCTATATGGCTAGCTACTGTTTTGTCTTAAAATTCTTATTTACACTGGCTGGGCATCTCTTCCAGGATTTTCTTCATGCATTAGATTTCCCCTCAAGTTATTTTTGTAAGGCAGTTTGTGTGTTACCATTTTTACAGTCTGGAGAAAGCAGATTAAGAGCTACATGGCTTCAGAATTTATATGTGAACTTGAGAACATAAACTATCAAACAGGAACAGACCATCTTTCAAGCCCATTTCTTGCAACTGATTATATGCACAATTTACATTGTTGTGGATGCTCTGCAATTTACTACAACCCTGAGAGAGAAATTTCTAAGATAAATCTCCATGAATGGATAAGTGCATATTTCTATACTTAAAAGTTAACTGAAATCAAAATTGTCCAAATTAGCTGCTAGCTGTTAAACTGGCCATTACAGCCATGTTGCAGAATTATACAGCAACTTTTCATCTAGCTTTTCACATCCACAAAACTGAACATTGTTGTGATGTGAAAAGTTGGTACTGAAGTGTATTTTGCACCATTGGTTATTCTTTGAGCACTTGCATGTGCTTTCGCTGGGAAATTATATGAATTGGTGGAATAATTGATTGACAAAGCTCTATTTATGCTAGACCCTAATCCCCATACCAACTTTCATTATACTTGCAAAGTAAGAACTTATTTCATTTTTAAGCATTTCTAGTGCAATTATTAAAATATGTCTTGCAGAAAAATACACAGAATACTCGCGTCTTTGTATTAATACGAAACTCTTTATGCCCAAGGTGGTGTGATGGAGCCATAGGCTGGTGGGATACAGAATTCCCCTCTTATTCTGAGTTCCAGTTTTTCGCTTCATTACTGTTAGAAAGTGCCAAGTTTGAAGGGAGAACAAATCAGAGGATGCGTTATCCCTGAGTGATCTTGGCACTTACTAGCGGTTAATTCGGAGTGGCGTTGGTAGAATCCTGGGAGCAAGTTACCCAATTGTCCTGTTGAGGCCTCGAAAGATTGAAATTTAAAGAGAGTGTTACTCACAACAGGGAAAAAAAAACACACTCTTCTGTACACAGTCCATCATCATCTTTTGAAGCAAAACATTTTTATGCTTTTAAGAGTCACATATGGCAGCGAATCCCAAACAACACCCTGTGAAACATATAAAATGTATTGAACATTAAAACATTTCTAACAGAACTCATTCTAAATTTAAATAAGTGGATGAATCTGTATCTACAAACTACAATAACAGGCTGCAGTTTGCTTGTATCCACCTGCCAGCATAAAAATTATTTGAAGAGATTTGTGAACTGAGAAACTCATTAAGCGATAGTATCCTTACTAATGTAAATGAAGTGCTCAACTACCAATACTGGTGTGTGTGCTGTACCACCAGTCCCGCACTGCCTCCAACTCACTGACTGACACATGTTAATCAATATTCACTCTGAATATTTAATTGTAAACTATCCTTAGAAATTAAGTAGCAGAAATGGATGACTGACATTATACATATCAATATAATTCAAAATCTTTAATAACTTCTATAACTATCACATTTATAAATTTTGGTATCTGGCAATCTGAAGCTGCACTTCTTGAACCTGACAGACTTTTTCGAGCAGCATTCTTTATTAGTTCTGACCTTTTAGTCACCCTTGGTGAAGCATGCAGTAATTTATCAGAAACTGTATCGAGCTCTTTATATTACTAGAGCTGATATTCTTTTATTGTTTTTTTTTGTAGCATTGCTTTGTTTTTCAAAACAATAAAATATTACAATAGTTACATCAAATGTGCATCATAAGATAACCTTTCTAGATGTTGCTTTTCTTATTGTGTGAGAGGCTGGTTAGGATTTTGTTCATGAGAAAGCTTAAATTAAAAAAGAGTGAAACTCAGATCGATTGAAATACTAATTGAGTACTATAGGCAGTTCTGGTCATCTAATAATAGCAAGTATATTATTACTCGCGAGGTATAAGGCAAGCGATTAGGGATTCTGGACATCAGTTTGTTACGAGAAAATGTTAATGCAGTTAATCTTGTATTCCAAGGAAAATGTGATTTTTATGGTGGCCCAATTGAGGTGGTCAAGAATATCAAGAAAATTGACCCAGACAAATTATTTGTCATGATAAAGTCATAGAACGTATACAGCACAGAAGGAGGCCATTTGGCCCATCGAGCCCGTGCCGGCTCATTGTAACAGCAATCCAGTTAGTCCCATTCCCCCGCTCTTTCCCCGTAGCCCTGCAAAGTATTTATCCAATTCCTATTTGAAAGCCACAATTGAATCTGCTTCCACCACCCTTTCAAGCAGCGCATTCCAGATCATAACTACTCGCTGTGTAAAAAGATTTTTCTTCATGTCGCCTTTGGTTCTTTTGCCAATGGGAGCAGTTTCTCTTTATTTACTTAATCTAAACCCTTCATGATTTTGAACACTTCTTTCAAATCTCCTCTTAACCTTCTCTGCTCTAAGGAGAACAACCCCAGCTTTTCTAGTCTATCCACATAACTGAAGTCCCTCATCCCTGGAACCATTCAAGTAAATCTTTTCTGCTCCCTCTCTAAGGCCTTCACATCCGTCTTAAAGTGAGCTGCCCAGAATTGGACACACTATTCCAGTTGTGGCTGAACCAGTGTTTTATAAAGGTTCAACATAATTTCCTTGCTTTTGTACTCTATGCCTCTAATTATAAAGCCCAGGATCCCATATGCTTTTTTAATCACTTTCTCAACCTTTCCTGCCACCTTCAAAGATTTGTGCACGTATACCCCCAGGCATATCCCCCATAAATCTCCCTGTTCCTGCACCCCCTTTAGAATTGTACCATTTAGTTTATATTGCCTCTCCTTGTTCTTCCTGTCAAAATGTATCACTATCACTTTGCACTTTTCTGCATTAAATTTCATCTGCCATGTGTCCGCCCATTCCGTCAGCCTGTCTATATCCTCTTGAGGTCTATCACTATCCTCCTCACTGTTTACTACCCTTCCAAGTTTTGTCATCTGCAAATTTTGAAATTGTGCCCTGTACACCCAAGTCCAAATCATTAATATATATCAAGAAAAGCAGTGGTCCGAGTACCGACCCCTGGGGAACACCTTCCGTCAGTCTGAAAAACAACCGTTCACCACTGCTCTGTTTCCTGTTACTTAGCTAATTTCCTATCCATGCTGCCACTGCCCCTTTTACTCCAGGGATTTCAATAAAGGGTTCAAATACTGGGCGTGACACATTTTAAAAATTAGATTGGGATAAAAAGTCAGCATAGAAATTTTCATCCAAAGAAAGTAAATTGTACAGTAAGTCACCAAGGAAGACCATTGAAGCAGACCGTATAAGCGGATTCAAAAGGCAATTAAAAGTGTTTCTGCTGGGAGAAGGGATTGAAGGATAAATATTGTGAACAATTACTTTTCCAAGTATTCACAAGGGAAAACATGAACAATATGCCCTTCCCAAAAAAGGAGTATCAAAGCAAAATTCAGTACTTCAATATAAATCCTAGACGAGCTAAAACGGCTTAATACAAATAAATCCCCAGGAATAGATGGTATTTATTAAGAGATACTAGCAAGGAGATTTGTGAAGCATTGACAATCATTGAGGGAGTCAGTGGATACTGGGGAGGTACCAGTAAATTGGAAACAGTTAACGTGGTACCTATATTCAAAAAAGGTAACAACACAGACACGACCCATTAGTCTGTCTCTGGTTCGGCAGAGTGATGGAGACAAAAACCGTGGAATCATTTAAGAAACAATTAGATGCAACAATAACGAGATGTTCGGATCTCTCTGTGGATGAATTAAGATGGGCTGAATGGCCTTCCTCATCCATAAGTATTTTGAGATACAATGAGAATGGGATGAGTCTTATCAAAAAGGGATGGATTGTTGAACCTACTAGGCTTGTCCTATAATCCTAAAATGACGACTTCAGTGAAAGTCCCAAAATGGTACATTTTTCATGTGTGTACATCTATAAGAGTGATATGGCTCTAAAAATGAAGATCACCCAATTCAAAAAATGTTATACTCTTCACAGTATGATTCACATGGTCCCTTTTTAAATTCCTGTTTGAAAAGCTGCAGTATCTGAAAAGCTTGTCAGTGAATGAAAAGCAGTGGGATGTGAATACAATCAACTCTGGTTGTAATGCTGTTTATTGGAGCTACAGTAAAGCATCTTGAGTATATTTACAGAGACATTATGGTTTTTATATGGTTCTCTATATTAAAGAGCCATAAATGATTATTAATGGAGGTTGGTCTCATAGTATAGACACAGTTTATAAAGCAAGGAAAATCTACTTTGTTTGGAACCCTTGATGTGGAATGTGATTATATCGGCCTTTCAAATCCTACTGTATAAATATAGTAAAAAGTACATTACATTTTGGTTTAAAACTAGAAGCATCACTAAAAATTATGGAAGGCTTCAAGCTGATGCCGTGCTTTTCAAACTCTAACTGCTAATGGTGTCACTTATTAAAACCCAACATTCAGAAGTTGTCATTATCTACATGTCTAAAGAGTGTTGCATGATATTGCAGAACCTTTCATTCGATCATGTCTAAATTGAAGAGATAGTATGAGCTGTATAGCTGAGATTCTCCTTGGACACCCTCAAGAGAACGGTCTGTTGAGAGCACAGAAAGCAGTACAAGACTTGCAATAACATTTAAGTGTACCTTCAGCAGTTTAAATATTAGAATATCCTGATTTTAATAAGGTTTCAATTATTTGATTTTCTTTTATCCTTGATTTCAGTGAATGAAGTACTTTTTTATCCCACTATCTTTATCTTTATGTTCAACTTCATTAGCAGTGATTGAGGCAAATTGTGGCAAAATTGATGTAATACAAGTTTTGTTAATGGGTACTGCATATAATATTTAATCAAAAGCACTGAATGTCACAATGTTATTCAATTGCAGTGTGGTCCTATCACAATAAATGGTATACCTTGCTCATCAAGTATCTATTTATAATGCCCTTTGTTCATTTTTTAAAGAAAGATTATTCCTTGATGCTTGCTCAAACTCTTACAGAAAACACTAGGGATCATTGTGTGCTCCCAGGCTGTTTATTGCCTTGAGCAAAATGGAGTATTTAACATTAAAGATATTCTTTTGTGCAGAATACGTTGTGGGTGTGCAGGTTCACTCCTTGCTTAAACAAGTACATTCTTCACTCACCTGGAGTGTGCATATATGAAAATGTTCATGTTTTATAGATGTGTATGTTCACAGCATACTGCTCACGATTCTCTGATTGTTATGTTGTACTTTATCCTCCAGTAGAGAACCCAAGAAGGCCCTTTAAAACTTTCACAAGTACTGAGAAAATGTCTTATTTTCTTTCCATACTACATAAAGTGCATGCTATTATCGATTGAGAAGAGAAGTGACTGAAATTGTGATCAAAAAGATAAGTTTACGATGGGGTGAGGGGTAGTGAGGTTGAAAGATTGAGGAAGGGAGGTCAGAGAATAGGGTTAAGACAGCCAAAGGCTCTTCAATCTAAGGTGGGAATGGAGGGAAACGAACATACACAAAGGTCGGAGTCAGATGATTGGAGGGCATGGGACATAAGGCTGGAGGAGGTTGCAGAGATAGTGGAGGGATTTGTAGATAAGGATGATTTCTAATTTGATGCATTGGGTGGCAGAGAGCCGGTGGAGAACAGCAAGGACAGGGATGATGGATGAGTAGAACTTAGATTGAGACAGATTATGGAGAACAAAGTTTTGGCTGAATTGGAGGTTGTGAAGGATGGCGATTAGGTGGCCAGCAAGAAGGGCACAGAAGAAGTCAAAGTACGTGTACAAGGGTTTTATCACAATGCGAGTGCAGTGGCAGGTAATGTCACAGTAGGTGATCTATCTATGTGATGAATAGGATATCAAGTTTGAAGCTTAGCTCTGGATCATGCAGAACACTGAGATTGTGTACCATCTGCTTCAGTATGAATGAACAGCATAGCAGTGGGATGGAGTTGGTATATAGGATTCAGAATTTTTGGTGAGGGCCGAATAAGATGCCTTCAATATTTCTAGTATTCAATTGGAAATTCTAGCTTATCCAACCTTGATGTTGGATGACCAGTCATAGAGTTGAGGGAGCTGGTAGAGAGGTACAAGTGGGTGTCATCTACACACACACAACCTAATCCCAAGTTTATGGATGATGTTGCTGAGGGATAACGTAGATGAAGAAAATGAGGAGACCAATGAAGGATACCACACGGAGGCAGGAGGAGAAGCCATTGCTGATGGTAGGCTAGCTGCACTGGAGCAGGTAGAAGTGGAGCCCCATAAGAACAGTGAAATGGACATGGAAGATTGAGGAGAGGTGTTGTAGGAGGTTGGAGCAATTGACAGTGTTGAATGCCATGGAGATATCAATGAGAGATAATGCACCACAGTCATATTGAGGAATGTCTTTGCTGATCTTGACCAGGGTGGTCACAGTGCCTTTACCAGCAACTGGATGGAAGAGATTCATACATGCAGCTGTAGGACCGGTGAGTACGAAACTGGCAGACAACATTTCTGAGTGCCTTTGGAAAGAAAAGGGAAGTTAGAAATGGTCATGGGAGAGAACGGAGAGCTCAGAGGCATACTTTTTTAAGGATTGAGTTGATGGCAGTTCTGAAAGGGGAAAAAAGTGTTGCCTGCACAAAGTGAGTGAGCATTAACAATGTCAGTAAGCATTAGAAGAGGGAACGGTAGTGGAGTGGTCAGGAATTAGTTGAGGAAGGTATTGAGGATGCAACAGGTGGGTCTCATGGAAAAGATGAGCAGATGGGGAGACGTGATAGTGGGTCAGAGCTAGGGCGAGAAAAGGGTTGCAGTGTGTAGGAACGGGGAGGCGGCAGAGGTTGAGGCAGTTGTCCAAATAGTCTCAATCTTTGAGACAAAAAAGTCCATAAGCATCATGCACTTGGTATTAGAGATGAGGGTGGAGGGACAAGGTCTGGTTTTTATCTTGGGTTTGTCTGTGTGAAGCGGAATCTGGGAATGTCCTAACACACTGGGATGATCCTGGAGTTGTAGAAGGAATTGCCTATCAGGAGGTAGGTGCAGCGTTCCTTGAGACGGTTGTGAGATCTGCCAATCAATGAGAAAACCAATCACACGACAGGTGTGTTGAAGTCTCAGACTTGAGGGTGCAAAGGTGGGAAATGTACCAAAGGAAATAATAGCTGTGTTGTGACAAGTGGAAGGTCAAAGGAGAGGAAACCATAGGAATTCTTGTCGATATTCTCCACCAATTTGCTCCTTCCCTCCCATATCCCGAAGATGTTGATGCCATGCTGTGGTACTGTTCCAGATGCCAGGCCCCCTCTGATACCTTACCTAAGTGAATATTTATCCATTGAAGAATCTTGAAAGTCAGTATCGGTGACCTGTTCAACCACTGTGGTAAATCGCAGCTGATCCTGTTCCCACATGTGCACTTCCTGCTCTGACTCTCGCTGATTGCCGCTTCCAAGCCAACCACTCCCTCCTCAATACCCTCTCTGAATGTTGTTGGTACTCCAAGTTGGGACAGACCAATGCTTTGAACAAATACCGACAGGAGAGCAGTGGGGAATGTTTTTTTTTGGAGGGAGGAGGGACAAAGCCAGTGGGATTGGAGAATTCAGAACCAAAGAGAAGTGCAAAAGCATGTTAATTTGTCGAGTATTTTAAAACCCCTCTTTTTTTGCTTCATGAAAACAATATTTAATATGAACCTGTATAGCAAAAGGATTTTTCAGATCAGTAAAGACATTAAGCTTCATGATTGACTTGACCTATATTTTTTATCTGCTAAGTTATTTGCTGTCTCTACTGTTTTGCCTAGTGAGTTAATGTGCACACATTTCCTGTCTCCTAGCTCAGGTGTTCTTGGAGCCTCTGCTTTTTTCTCCTTGCTCTAGAAAGTGGCCAAATGCTTAAATTCTGCCAATTTGGCTTGTGCTGTCAGCCACCTGGACCCATTGTCATCTCCTCCCTGGTCTAGCTCTCCCAGTTGCTTCTCCCTGGGTCCATGCTGTTCTGTGGTGCCAGCTGCTTCTAATTCCTCTTCGGCTGAATTTACTTGTTTGAATTTGTGGTCTGTCATTAGTGCGGCTACTGGAAGAAATTGATGTTACAACTCCAAAAAAAAAAAAAGAGAATTTGTATGCCCAATTCTTGATTTCCTGTTTTTTTTTTTATTTGGACCTCCTGTATCTTTTTTCTTTTTCTTCCTCACTTTTTTTCTTTTCCCATGCTATTTACACACTTGTCCTTAAATTCTTTTCATTGCTTCACTGAGATGATTTCTTATACGACCTAAAATGTTCCTGCTTTACTATTAAGCAGTGTGCAGGTCGTTCAACCTAATGGGCCCGATGTTACCAGGGCTGCGGGTTCCCGGCGGGGGGGCTATTGGGTGCGTGGGTAACGTGCCCGGCGAAATCAGTCAGCCACCTGCGCAATCGTAGCCCAATTGGATCCACTTACCTGCTCCTCCGGGTTCCCCACTGCTGATCTACGTGTCGGACGGGCTGCGCATGCGCAGTAAGCTCTGTCAGCTGGAGGAGCTCTATTTAAAGGGGCAGTCCTCCACTGACAGATGCTGCAACAAATAGAAAAAATTACAGCATGGAGCAGCCCAGGGGGAAGGCTGCTCCCAGTTTAATGATGCCTCACTCCAGGTATCAATACACTGGGTGAGGAGGAGGGGGAGGACAGAGATCTTCCCCCCGGCGGGCGGGAGGAAGCGGCCTGCCTCTGCCACCAGGAAGGCCTGGCTCGAGGTGGCAGAGGAGGTCACCTGCACCACCAACATATCGCCCACCTGAATACAATGCAGGAGGCGCTCCAATGACCTCAGTAGGTCAGCCGAAGTGAGTACACTTACTCTTTCCCCTACACTCCGTCTGCCACATCACCGCCCCCACCCCATATCTCCTTCTGCACTGCCAACACTACTCTGTCACATCACCCCTCATACCCACTCAAACCTCATCCTCATCTTACCTGCACCTACTCACCTCGCCAGTACTCATCCCGCCACTACCACTCAACCCAATCCTCATACAATCTCATGGCTCTATCTCATACTCACCCTCTCGTGCATCTCTTTCACGGTCAGCCTCACTCAACCTGCCACTACCTGTGCTGCAGCCACAGGGCATGCATCACATATGTGCAGTAGGCAGCGTAAGGCAAACGTGTCGTGAGCATGAAGGGGATGCACAAGGGTGTTTGAGGGTTTGTCATGGTTGTTACTTATATTGAATTTCTGACCAACTCACATTATATATTATATTGGCACCACTACTGCCACATCTTTGAGAATCTTGTCTGGTTTGTGCAATAATGCCCTTTCCTGAGGATCACTATGAAGACCCACAACTGATGCCACCCATTGTGTCACTGCAGATTGGGTGTAGGTGTATTTGCAGGGCTCTTTTGTGCAGACGACTGAGAGACGTCGGCGATGTCCCCGGTTGCACCCTGGATGGATGCGGAGGAGAAGTTGTTGAGGGCAGTGGTGACTTTGACAGCGACAGGTAAGAAGATGGTGCTCGGGCCAGCCGGGAGTAGCTTGGCATGAAGGAGGCTGCAGATGTCCACAACTGCATGTCGAGTGACTCTGAGCCTCCATGTGCACTGCTGCTCAGAGAGGTCCAGGAAGCTGAGCCTCGGTCTGTGGACCCTGTGGCGAGGGTAGTGCCCTCTGCGACGCATCTCTCTGCGGTTGCCCTCCCTCCTGCTGTGCAGGTGGATGTGTCACAGCACTGTGTTGTGGAGCTCCACGTGTCAGAGGTGGACGGCGTGGACGGTGAGGCTGGTGATGCTGTTCGCCCTCCGAGGAGGTCATGACTGCAGCTACGGCGGCCCCCATCTGGAAGATGTACATCTGAGGGGGTCCGCAAGGTAGGTACATGTCTCCGGACCCCAGGGTAAGTGTGCAGGTTGGTGACTTTGATTGTCAGGAGGAGGGTGGTGGAGGCCAAACTTTGTCCCAAGTGACAGAGTAGCTTCCTGCAATGAGTGAGGGTTCCCCCCCCCCCCCAACAACCTGTCAAATGGATCTTTGCAGCTGCCACAGGCTGACAGCTGCAACAGGTCCATTTGAACTGGGAGTGTTTCCCCCAGTGTGGGAAACAGTCCGAGTTTGCTTTAAAATCCCACCCCTCCTCACATAATCCCTTAATCAGGTCAGTTAATGACCTGAACAAGCAAAGTAAATACCTTCAAGTGGAACCCCGCTGGCTTTAATTGCCTGTGGGATTCCCACCAGCGGGGGCTGCGCGTGCACGCCGGCGCGTCAGTGGGGAACCCGGAAGTGGGTGGGTTGGAGTCTGGCTCCCGACCCGCTCCGGGATTCTCTGATTTTCGGAGCCCCCCCCCCCTGCCAGGAACGCACCCGATAGTGGGTGCTAAAATGACGCCCAATAACTCCAATCAGAGAGGAGGTTAAGTGATCTTGCATTCTCCTTCTCTCTATGTATTTTTCTTTCCTCTACCCTACAAAGGGGCTTGATTTATCGTTCAGTTCTGAGAAGGGCTCTTGTACCTGAAACGTTAAACTATCTTTTCTCTTTACAGATGCTGAGTGATCTGATGTATCTTTCCAGCATTTTGTGTTCTTATCTCAAAATAAATCCAGAGTCAGAGCCAGATGTAAATCCAGAGAAAAGCTGTGCGAGAATCATTGGAGAGGGTATAGTCTCACACTGCTTGGGTTTGGCACTGAATAGATTTAATTAGTGAAATCTCTAACCAGATATAATAAGTTACTAAGAGGTCCCTTGATCACTTGGACACTTCTTAAAACCTATCTACAGTTAATTTCAATATTTAAGTAATGTGTACATTGCTGCCTGTGCCCTCCAGATAGTTACATTCGAAGTGTTGGGAATGGACTGCTGGGTATGTGTAGAACCACGTTCGTGCAGAGCTGTCTCCTGGCAGGAGAATTGAAGTTCAACTAGCTACTGCTGAGCTGGAATCAGCTAATGGTCTGAGACCAGTAGCTGCAGTATAAATGAAGCATTTGGGCACTTTACAAGAGGATGAAGAGCAAGGGAGGGAACCTAAAGCACAAGGGGGTTTTTGAACAAAGGGATCAAAGTAGCAAGTGAAAGTGATTTCTGGGAAAGTTCCAAACAGCAGGGATGTACTCTCAAAGATCAGCTTCCAGTGGCGGAGCAGAGAGCAGGCCATGAGCAGTAATAGGTTCGAAGAGCAGAGATTGCAGGGTGGGATATGTATGAAGATGATATGTGTAGCAGATTTTAACAGGACTTGACTGGAAACGTTAGACTGAGAGTGTGGCTGAAAATAATTTGAGTAAATTAGACAGCGAAGCGCTTGAGTTTAAATCAAAAATCATCCATTTGCAAAGTGCATGGTGGCTTATTTCAGAGAGCAATTTTTGCAATTTCAAATTAAAGTATTTTTTCTTTTCTGCATACAATCCTCGTGCATCTGAAAAAGCACTCATATGATTACAAAAGTTCTTCAGTTCTTCACTTCTTCAAAGGAGTCAGATGTATTCTACCAACTGACCACTGCTAATTGATTTGCTTTTTCATGTGTCCCCAACACACTATCTGTAACAAAATATGAAAAAAGTCTCCTATTTGAGATTGATTATTTCAGGTTTGAAATGATGCTTAATATAAAGTCATCTGATGATTATAAGTCCAACGTCTTCAATTTTAATAAGCTGAACCTCAAACCCCGTTTGAATCATCACGCTGAAAAAAATGTTTGCATGCAATGTCAAATATTTAGAACAAATTGTTATAAAGGACCATATCCTTCGACTCACTGTGAGTAATGCCACTAATGTAAATAACTGAGAACAAGAGGTTTTGGGAGCAAAGAATAAACAAAAGTTGCATCTTGAACACATTTTATAAAGTGATAAGTAAATAATATTACAAATATGTCTGAGGCTTTTATCTTCAATATCAATAATGTGTAATTTTTTTATCTTGTATTATTCAAGTGATGTATACAAAGTTCACTTTGTTACAGTGATGAGCACGTTGCTGTCATGTTTAGGCTGCCATGGGACTGCAGTAAACATCAAACTGTGTTCCAGCTCCCATACGACTCATGAGCAATGTCACTGGAGATCCACTGGTATTTTCAAAACTGAACATAGGAACAGGAGTAGGCCATTCAGCCCCTTGTGCCTGCTCCGCCATTTGATAAGATCATGGCTGATCTGTGATCTAGCTCCATGTACCTGCCTTTGGCCCATATCCCTTAATACCTCTGGTTGCCAAAAAGCTATCTATCTCAGATTTAAATTTAGCAATTGAGCTCGTATCAATTGCCATTTGCAGAAGAGAGTTCCAAACTTCTACCACCCTTTGTGTGTAGAAATGTTTTCTAACCTCACTCCTGAAAGGTCTGGCTCTAATTTTTAGACTGTGCCCCCTACTAGAATCCCCAACCAGCGGAAATAGTTTCTCTCCATCCACCTTATCTGTTCCCCTTAATATCTTTTAAACTTCGATCAGATCACCCCTTAACCTTCGAAACTCCAGAGAATACAACCCCAATTTGTGTAATCTCTCCTCGTAACTTAATCCTTGAAGTCCGGGTATCATTTTAGTAAACCTACGCTGCACTCCCTCCAAGGACAATATTTCCTTCCGAAGGTGCAGTGCCCAGAACTGCTCACAGTACTCCAGGTGCGGTCCAACCAGGATTTTGTATAGCTGCAGCATAACTTCTGCCCCCTTGTACTCCAGTCCTCTAGATATAAAGGCCAGCATTCCATTAGCCTTATTGATTATTTTCTGCACCTGTTCATGACACTTCAATGATCTATGTACCTGAACCCCTAAGTCCCTTTGGACATCCACTGTTTTTAACTTTTTACCATTTAGAAAGTACCCTGTTCTATCCTTTTTTGATCCAAAGTGGATGACCTCATTTGTCTACATTGAATTCCATTTGCCACAGTTTTGCCCATTCACCTAATCTATCAATATCGCTTTGTAATTTTATGTTTCCATCTGAAAACAGGTTATATGTTGCAAACATATTTATATGAAAACTTAACTTAAACATTTATATACAATAGCAACAGATTATTTCTCCAATTACCTGCAGTAATGACACCATAGCTGTTAGACATACTGCAGAGAGGGCTTACAGAAATCATGTTGGTGAGGCTTAACCAAGTATCTTTCAGTTGCTCATGGAGGGTGGGGGGGGAAACAAACACTTCTACCTTATAAGATATTTGACTTTGTAATCCAGAGTGGTTTTCAGAATCATATGGCATTTTGAAGTGATGCAGGGTAACAGGGGAGTGCTGGACGCTGAGAGTTCAGCACTGAGCTGTGTGCTTAACTAGAATAAAATTTTATTACAACATTACACTGCCCTCCCAGCAGGCCGTCCCTTTACACTTTTCATCTCCTGAGGAGCCAGCAGATGCCTAGGTAAGACTCACAAATAGGATTCTTATGAGTCGTCGCTTGAGTATTCCTTTAACTTCTCCTGCCTGAATGACATAACACTTCAAAGGCAGGAAAGATACTGATAGTTAGAATCTGCATGCAAACAAAAAAAAAATTAAATCCTGCATTAAAGTTAAATGATTTATATAATCTGATTGTTTTCATAGGGTTCATGTGATTTATGAATTTACAGTGATGTTATCTGATCACCTCTCTGTTGATTACTGTTTTTGTAATCACTCCTAGGTGCTCATAATTTATTTTGATCCCCTTTAATCACATTTGCCATTTGCAAAAAAATAGAGTACATGGAATTACAGATTTTATTAGTAACAATGGTTTTGATTTTGCAATAGTACCAGAGATTCTGTATCTCACTTAAGAGCTTTATTTTATTATCTGGTCATATAAAAGTACTTTTTAAAGAAAACAAAAGGTTGATCTGCCATGGTGTTGCACACGACCAAGAGCAAGTATAGTCTTGAGGTTCAGTGGAGTTAGAGGCCAAGGGATAATTGGACCTGAGCGTGCTGATGTAATTCAGTCCCTACTTTAAAGTCGTTCATTCTGTTGTTTGTATATATTTATTAGAAATTACTGTGTCAACATTTATACGGGAAACTGCCGATGTAAATTTGTCTTGCTTTAATTACATTCTCCTGCAGGCATTAGGATCTGTGCAAGAGCAACTCATTAAAGACTCACTATTTGGTTTTCCTTTGTCCCCCTGCCCCCTCCACAAAAAATAGAAAAGTGCCTAAACGTGGCACTGCATCTCCTGGTGTATCATAATTGGATTTAGGAATTTAGCAGAGTGAGGAATTGAACGTGGATCACACCATTCTGTGATGCTGAGTATTGGTGCTCTGTTGCACCAGCTCATCTCTCATGCAATGAGTGGAGAGTTTTCTGACTGGGAATTTTAATCAGTGATCTAGCAAACCTAGCATATACTCTTTAATGAAGTTTTTGACTGAGCTTTTTTTTTTTGAAACGGCAGTTAAAGTAGAAGAATGAACTTTTCCTCTATCTCTGTTCTTTCTTGTCTGATAAGTTTGCTTGCAAAATTTTAAAAGAAGGGGTTGTAACTACACAGAAGCAGGGGATTGTGCATGAAATACCAAATTCCAGTTCGGTAATACCTTTGGGGGTCATTTCTTTGATTAAAATACAGATCCGCTGTACATGTCTAGATAAAAATGGTGCATAAACAATTCAAATGCATTTGCTGAATCGAGTTTGAAATACAGTAAAGTCTTTCTTTCATTACCATTATATTGTCAACTAATTCAAATTTTCCATCAAACTAGCCGCTTTGCATGTATTACCTAGCCTAATAACTCATTTAAAAAAAAAATAAACTGTTGCAACTAGTTTTTCAGTAGCTCCTAATTCCAAACACTAACAGTTTCTTGGATATGCTGGAAGCCATAATGTTGTCCCTTTTATTTCCCCCTCCCCCCTTATTTCGTAAAGGCACCTATTTATCCTAGGATACAATTGCACAGGCAGTGGCTTCCTACTTCATCACCCAAGTTGTTGTTCTTTGTGTAACTGCCTGGAGAATGAGTATCAAAGAATGAATAGACCTTGGGGGTCATCACAGCTTGTGTATCCATAAAAAAGGATAGTAATGTTCCAGACAGCATGGAGAACTTGATTGACTTTACAGACTTGGAAGGGTAGTAAGTAAATTATGGCCATATTCCTTATAGGGATGGTAAACTTACACATTTTAGTAAAGGCTGGAGGTCATCTGAATCTTAGTGCCAGCTTGTCCTCCTCACTGGGTTACTTTTAAGCACAGCCTGTTGGGTTAGCTACTTGGGGCTTCAAGAATATCACCAAACAAATCTCTGTTCGTATTGACCTCAAAGTAATAGCCCAGGCCTATAAGGCCATATAATTTCCTTTTATCCTGGTATAAATTCCTTCTTTTAAAAAAAAAATATACCCATAACTGAAAAACTTGGCAGCTGGGGTTAAAACTTAAAACTTAAAATTTGATTTTACAGAATGCTGGTTTCTTGATTGAGTACATAAGATAGGAGTAGGCCATACGGCCCCTCAAACCTGCTCCGCCATTCATTAAGATCATGGCTGATCTTCGACCTCAACTCCACTTTCCTGCCCGATCCCCATATCTCTTGATTTCCCCTAGAGTCCAAAAATCTATCTCTCAGCCTTGAATATATTCAATGACTCAGCATCCACAGCTCTCTGGGGTAGAGAATTCCAAAGATTCACAATCCTCTGCGTGAAGAAATTCCTCCTCATCCCAGTCTTAAATGGCCGACCCCTTATCCTGTGACTCTGCCCCTTGTTCTAGAGTATTGTTTCAAAAGTTCCTTGTTGATATATGGGGCACCACTTAGTTTCCTTTAGCCATTGAGAAATTCAAAACTCCAGTTTAGATAGCTGATTTACTGCCAGACTTTTGAGGGAATTCCTAAAATGGACATTCTCTCCATTTAACATTGTCGTCATGAGCTACATATTGTAACTTAAAAAAATGATAGTTATAATTATAAAAAAACATTTTTTAAAAATATATTTTTGTATTTGAGTGTACATATTCTCAAATGCAAAACAAATCCTTCTTGTGCTTGACAGTCTTACTCCAGAGTGAGGGCCCTCAGGGTCTTTATCATTTGAGTACTTATGATAACATTACTACAACTACAACAACAACAAAAGTAAGGAAGTCATGATGAACCTTTTATAAAACTCTGGTTCGTCCACAACTAGAGTATTGTGTCCAGTTCTGGGCACCACACTTTAGGAAAGGCTTTGGAGAGGTTGCAGAAGATATTTACTAGAATGATTATAGGGATGAGGGTCTTTAGTTGCGTGGATAGACTGGAGAAGCTGGGGTTGTTCTCCTTTGGAACAGAGGATGTGAGGCGATTTGATACAGGTATTCACAATCATGAAGGTTCTAGACAGTAGATAGAGAGAAACTGTTCCCATTGGCGAAAGGGTCAAGAACCAGAGGGCATAGATGGGCAAAAGAATCAAAGGTGACACGAGGAAAAAAATTTTTACACAGCGAATGGCTATGTATGATCTGGAATGCACTGCCCAAGGGGGTGGTGGAGGCAGTTTCAATCATGGCCTTCAAAAGGGAACTCGATAAGTACTTGAAAGGAAACAATTTGCTGGGCTACGGGGATAAGGTGGGGGAGTGGGACTAGCTGGATTGCTCTTGCCTAGAGCCGACCTGGACTAGATGGTCCAAATGGCCTCCTTCCATGTTATAACCTTTATGATTCTATGAACTTGCATTTATATAGCACCTGTAATGCAGTAAAACATCCAAGGCGCTTCACAGGAGCGTTGTCAAACAAAATTTGACACCGAGCCACATAAGGAGATATTAGGTCAGGCGACCAAAAGCTTGGTCAAAGAGGTAGGTTTTGAGGAGCATCTTAATGGAGGAGAGAGTGGTAGAGAGGCGGAGAGTTTTAGGGAGGGAATTCCAGAGCTTAGGGCCCAGGCAACTGAAGGCATGGCCGCCAATGGTGGAGCGATTAAAATCGGGGATGCGCAAGAGGCAAGAATTGGGGAAGCGCAGAGATCTCGGAGGGTTGTAAGGCTAGAGGAGGTTACAGAGATAGGGAGGGGCAAAGCCATGGAGGGATTTGAAAACAAGGTTGAGAATTTTAAAATCAAGGTGTTCCTGGACTGGTCGCCAATGTAGGTCAGCGAGCACAGGGATGATGGGTGAATGGGACTTGGTGTAAGTTAGGATAGGGGCAGCAGAGTTTTGGATGAGTAAGTTTATGGAGGATGGAAATTGGGAGGCCGGCCAGGAGAGCATTAGCATAATCAAGTCTAGAGGTAACAAAGGCAAGGACGAGGGTTTCAGCAGCAGATGAGCTGAGGCAGGGGCGGAGATGGGCAATATTACAGAAGTGGAAGAAGGCAGTCTTGGTGATGGAGCGGATGTGTGGTCGGAAGCTCATCTCGGGGTCAAATAGGACACCAAGGTTGTGAACAGTCTGGTTCAGCCTCAGTGACGGAGGGAGGGGAGGGGGTTTGTGGCGGGAGAGAGGGGAGGGGGTTTGTGGCGGGGACCGAAGACAATGGCTTTGGTCTTCCCATTGTTTAGTTGGAGGAAATTTTTGCTGATCCAGTAGTGGATGCCGGATAAGCAGTGTGACAAATCACGTTATCTCATGATAGCTGTATCGAATCATAATTTAACAATATTTTTTGAATTAAGACAAAATGCTTTCCATTGGGCAGTAGTTTGAAAGAAGTGACACCAAGCTTGGAAACATAATCGTAGAATATTTACAGCATGGAAGGAGGCCGTTCGGCCCATCAAGTCTGTGCCGGCTCTCTGCATGAGCAATCCAGCTAGTCCCTATCCCCTTAGCCCTGCAGATTATTTCCTTTCGAAAAATTATCCAATTCCCTTTTGAAAGCCACGACCGAATCTGCCTCCACCACCCCCTCAGGCACTGCATTCCAGACCACAAGCACTCGCTGTGTTTAAAAAGAAACGTTTTTTCTCATGTCGCCTTTGGTTCTTTTGCCAATCACCTTAAATCTTTGTCCTCATGTTCTTGTCTGCTCCACCAATGAGAACAGTTTCTCTATTTATTCTGCCTAGACCCTTCATGGTTTTGAATACCTCTATCAAATCTCTCAACATTCTCTGCTCTAAGAACAACAACCCCAGCTTCTCCAGTCTATCGATGTAACTAAAGTCCTTCATCCCTGGAACCATTCTAGTAAATCTTTTCTGAACCCTCTCTAAGGCCTTCACATCCTTCCTAAAGTGCAGTGCCCAGCACTGGACACAATACTCCCAGTTGTGGTCAAACCAGTCTTTTATAAAGGTTCATCATAACCTCCTTGCTTTTGTACTCTCTGCCTCTGTTTATAAAGCCCAGGATCCCATATGCTTTCTTAACTGCTTTCTCAACCTGCCCCGTTCAATGATTTGTGCACATAAACCCCCAGATCTCTGTTCCTGTACCCCTTTTAGAATTGTACCCTTTAGTTTATAGTGCCTCTTCTCGTTTTTCCTACCGAAATGTATTATTTCACACTTTTCTGCATTGAATTCCATTTACCATGTGTCTGCCCATTCTACCAGCCTGTCTCTGTCCTCGTGAAGTCCATCACTGTCCTTCTCACTGTTCACTACCCTTCCAAGTTTTGTATCTTGCCTGAGTGCAGCTCCATCAACACTCAAGAAGCTCGACACCATCCAGGACATAGCAGCCTGCTTGATTGGCACCCCATCCACCACCCTAAACATTCACTTCCTTCACCACCGGAACACAGTGGCTGCAGTGTGTACCATTCACAGGATGCACTGTAGCAACTCGCCAAGGATTCTTTGACAACACCTCCCAAACCCGCTACCTCTACCACCTAGAAGGACAAGGACAAGGGCAGCAGGCACATGGGAACAACACCACCTGCACGTTCCCCTCCAAGTCACACACCATCCCGACTTGGAAATATATCGCCGTTCCTTCATCGTCGCTGGGTCAAAATCCTGGAATTCCCTTCCTAACAGCGCTGTGGGAGAACCTTCACCACACGGACTGCAGCGGTTCAAGGCGGCTCACCACCTTCTCAAAGGCAATAAATGCTGGCCTTGCCAGCAACGCCCACATCCCATGAACGAATTTTTAAAAAAATCATCTGCAGATTTTGAAATTGTGCCCTGTACATCTAAGTCATTAATATATATCATAAAAAGCAATGGTGCTAGTACCAACCCCTGGGGAACACCACTTAATACCTGCCTCCTGTTTGAAAAACAACCGTTCACCACTACTCTCTCTTTCCTATTACTTAGCCAATTTCGTACCCATGCTGCCAATGTCCCCTTTATTCCATGGGCTCCATGACAAGCCTATTATGTACTGATTTAATCTCAACTCCCAACAAATTGCTGCTTTCATTATAGCTGCAGGGAATTTGGAAAGCAAATCTGATCACTTTTAAAAAAAATTAGACATCACAAAAGGAAGCCTGATTTAACTTTTAGATAGGAACATAGGCACAGGAGTAGGCCATTCAGCCCCTCGTGCCTGCTCCGCCATTTGCTAAGATCATGGCTGATCTGTGATCTAACTCCATATACCTGCCTTTCGCCCATATCCCTTAATACCTTTGGTTGCCAAAAAGCTATCTATCTCAGATTTAAATTTAGCAATTGAGCTCGTATCAATTGCCATTTGTGGAAGAGAGTTCCAAACTTCTACAACCCTTTGTGTGTAGAAATGTTTTCTAATCTCACTCCTGAAAGGTCTGGCTCTAATTTTTAGACTGTGCCCCCTACTCCTAAAATCCCCAACCAGCGGAAATAGTTTTTCTCTATCCACCCTATCTGTTCCCCTTAATATCTTATAAACTTCGATCAGATCACCCCTTAACCTTCGAAACTCCAGAGAATACAACCCCAATTTGTGTAATCTCTCCTCGTAACTTAACCCTTGAAGTCCGGGTATCATTCTAGTAAACCTACGCTGCACTCCCTCCAAGGCCAATTTGTCCTTCCGAAGGTGCGGTGCCCAGAACTGCTCACAGTACTCCAGGTGCGGTCCAACCAGGATTTTGTATAGCTGCAGCATAAAGTCTGCCCCCTTGTACTCCAGTCCTCTAGATAGAAAGGCCAGCATTCCATTAGCCTTATTGATTATTTTCTGCACCTGTTCATGACACTCCAATGATCTATGTACCTGAACCCCCAAGTCCCTTTGGACATCCACTGTTTTTAACATTTTACCATTTAGAAAGTACCCTGTTCTATCCTTTTTTGATCCAAAGTGGATGACCTCACATTTGTCTACATTGAATTCCATTTGCCACAGTTTTGCCCATTCACCTAATCTATCAATATGATCAATAAAATAGAATTCTTAAAGTCTGCTGTAAATTAACTTTTGTTTCAATTTGTTTTTGGGATGTGGGTGACACTGGCAAGGGCAGCATTTATTGCCCATCCCGAGTTGACCCCCGGGGATCATTGGGTCAGCCATGTAGTGTGGGACTGGAGTAACATGTAAGATGAGGCAGGTCATTTTCCTGAAGAACATCAGTGAACCAGTTAGGTTTTTACAACAATCCAGCAGATTTCATGGTCATTTTAATTGGTGCCAGCCCACAAATTACAAGATTTATTGAAATTAATTCCACAGCTTGCCAGGGTGGAGTTTGAACTCCTGATCTCTGGATTAGTTGTTCAATACTATAACCACTCGGCTACTGTACCCAGCACATTAAGCAACCAATTTTACGCACATCACAATATGAACCTGTTGCAAAGACATTTACAGATTAGCATCCTGAACAAGCACCTGTACTTAAAAATAATTAAAACAAGATAGTATCACCAGTGACATACTGTGCACATTTAGCCAATGTATCAAAGCTACAGAATAACATTCCAGCTTTACACCACCAAATTAGCAGCAGACTTAACGAGTACACCATTCAATCTGTCTTTGGCCTAATGTAACATGTTGAAAGCAAACTAAGTTTGGCTTATTTGAGATCTAACAACTCAAACGGTAGCCAATTAACTCTCAAGTCACAAGGCTTTGTAATTTAACATTGTTAATAAAGATTTAGATGTTTTGAACTCACCATTGCATTTGTAATCTCTTTGAATTGGTGCTTACTATTAGAATCTTTAGCAAGATTTTCCTTGAATTATAAGCAAGTTGGGGCATGAGGGGCAATTCGCAACCTGTTGAATTACTGATTTTTTTAAAAAAAAGGTGCCTACTTATTGAATCTCAAACATTTTCATTAAAGTCTGTTTGAACTCGTATGCCAATTGGCGTATATAGCTTCAGTGGTTTATAGAGTTTGTTCGAGCTTTTCTTATTGGGGAGCTGGGATGTGAGGGTGAGCGACTGTGTTTCAATGAATTTTAAGTGGTCGTGATGGTTGGTTTTCTGGTTCTTTCTAACCTGACCATGAGTATGAAGCTACGAAATATCATTCACATAAGATTCCAGTATTATTTTGTTCTAATACTACTCTTCACTAATGTCTTTCAAAAGGAGGACTGTACTAAGAAGATAAATTCAATGTTTATTGTAAAAATTGGTTGAGGATGTGCTATTGCAAAGCTGAAGACGTTGGATCAGATTTTGCTGTTAAAATAACGGTGAGGCTAATGGTGCTCGCTGTTATTTATACGTAAATTGTACAGCAACTTCAGGCGAGGAACAGATGCGAATATTCAAAAGTTGCTGTACGAGTTGCACTACCCCACTGTTAGCTTCGCGAAAACACCATTTCACTGTCTGCCTCACCATTGACATGCATTAAATGTCATGAAGTTGCTGTATTTGCGTGATAGATATGAACTAAACCCACCGCAAATATTTAAGGCTAGTAATTACAAGTGTAAGTACCCTTTTAATGACATGATAAGTGTTAATTACTGCCAATAAACCTGTCTGGCACCGGAAATCAACTGTTACAAGTGTGGAGCATCATTCTTTCAGGTTTCGAAGATTTTAAAAATGTCATATTTTAGTTTTTTTTCTTTTCCATTCTGTCGTTTTTTCTCTCAATCCAGTCTGTCTTTCTGTCTGTCTGTCTCTGATTTGACATTGAATTCACCCCCTTTAATTCACCGTCTGTCTCCGTCCTTCTGTTTATTTCCCAATCCTTAAATCTGATTGGTTAAGGAGATACCCTGTTGGTTGCCCTCTTCCCCGATGCCCTGTTTCCCTGGCTGCGCCGTTATCAGCTCGCACTTTTAGCAAGTTTGTGGGCAAAAACATTTTCAGCTGAAGGGTGCAGAGGCAAGTCTAACTAACAGCAGATGCTGTTGGATACTTGCTACAGCAAAATCTGGCCCATTATTTAAAACAGTTAGCAGGCACCTGAAGATCTTTAAATGAACATTTGTCCCTGGCTTTTCTTAAACAAAATAAATTATCTAAATATACAGACCAAACTAGAAAACTAGCAAATGCTGACTAACACTTCAAAATTGTATACCTATGGCATGTAACGCTGAAAGTGCTGTGGGCCATAACTTGTCAGAACTTAAGCTGCAGGTATAACTAACATTCCATTACTTGTATCGTGGAAGACTGTGGCAATTTTCCCTCATTTATTGTGAAGAAATTTCAGGCTATATTAGATATGTATTGGTGCCCTCAGTTGTTGAATTTGATAAATTCTTCACACGATTGTTGAAGTGATACAAAGGCACTCTCTCTTTCTCCCCTCCCCCTCCCCTCTCCAGTTCACACAAGTAATGCTTTTTCCCCTCCTTGTCCCACAGTTCAGACTCCTTCCTCTACCTCAGCCTGCTGGCTGGCTTCTATCTGATGCTGCTACTCTGGGAGATGAAACAAAGGTTTACAGCACTTCATTTTTTTAAAAAAACCCCACCCATTAAAATACAAGTCATTTGGAGCCCTTAATTTTTACTTGACAGCAATCCACTTTTTCACTTTTATGTTGTTATCCCTCTATTTTGATTTACTTGTCAGCACTCCTGTTTTCAGAGAATTGGGTCTATAGATTGCACAATATAACAAGTTCCACCTCCTTATTTTGAGTGGGAAAGATCGATGTGATATTGGGATGCGACATCAAGCCAGCTTTTAACTTTCAATAAAGTAACAAACTGAGTTCATTTAATAATGCAATTTCTTAATGTAGAGAATAACCATGTTGTTGAAAGATTAGCATTTGGGGTACAAACCCCATTAAAATCTCTCTCTATTTCCACAATGTGGTTATTTTCATCCCATTTTGACTTGTGCACAACAGTCACGAGAATTCGCATCCACACCAGAGTTCCATCCCCAGACTAGCAGCAGGTAGATGTTCATTTGCAGATACTCATCTCAAAATGCTGACCACCCATATGAACTGTGGCGGTTGGCACTCCCATTACTTTCACAGGACCTGTAAGTACAGAGTTGCAGAACAAAAATGTACAATATTAAACTCACCAGGCAGCAAACAAGCAAGAAGAGGCATGTGGGTCCATGTCTACAATTCCACAAAGCTTCCAATCTCAGCTGGGAGGGGCACACTGAGCAGAGGTTGCATTTCTGTCCCTTTGGTCGTGGGGTGACGCAGAGTATAAAGGACCTAACTGGGTGAAAAAAGGGATGTGTATTCTTTAAATTCGGTATGTAAGTAAATTATAAATCTTACTGAATTCATTTGCGCTGCGCATACAGACTGAAACTCTATCCTTTCAGCACTGTATTGAACTATGTAAGCATTGCAGTAATAGACGGGGTTGAGTTAAAAGAACTTGCATAAATTATTGAGCTGTTCTTGCTGATTATTAGAAGAAAGGGCAAGCAGAGAACTGGTAGGCGCTACATGCATCATAGACACCTTACTCCCACACGAATCAATGAAATGTCACTGTTGTATTTCTTCCAATACAGTATTCAGAACAATAAATTGAGAAGATTTAGTCTGATTTATAATATCAACCCTGCAGGAGAAAAATCTAGTTACAGTTAATATTAATCCTACAGGATAAAAGTGCAGCAAAGGTAGAGCTTGTTTCAGTTCTGTTCTGTCTAACCATGGTGAATAATTGTTAATTATTATCATTGTTCTATGGCAGCAACTATAAAACCGTAGTCATTTTGCGATTGTGGAAACTCTCTCTTCTAAGTGAGGACTTTTTTTTTGTTTTTAGTTTTGAAACTCTCATTAATTATGCATCCTCATTTGTTCTAACATTTAACTTAAGGGAAAGTAGAATTCTTGATTAATTGATTATCCAAGAGGGCTGGCTCCAGCAGCTGGATGTCATTGTCCTTTACTACTTCAGGACAACCCCTTTGGGATCTTCTGGTAATATACAATGGCCCATGCAGGTTCGGGACTAGGCATTGCTGTGGTATTAGATACAATCATTGATCTATTTTGCTTAGTGTATCCCAGAGCAGTTGAAAAGAAGTTATTGATCTCTCCTGTAAAAGTAAGCCAATTGGTAGTATTATCAGGGTTCATCTGTTGAAAGCAGGACTATGGAGAAGCGAAGATGAAAAGTACACTTTGGTGATCGGTTTGTCTAGTGTTTTCTACTATGAAAACTCTAATGGTTCCTTTTCAGCCTCGTTGCTCAATTGTAAATCAAGACTCCAGAAATTGGAATAATTGTATAACTCTTTAGCTAAGATTTTCTGATATGAGTGCAGTTTAAACCCGAATGGTTAAAAGTGAGTTTTAGACAGATGCAGATGGAAGCTTGCATCTAATTTTGTGACGTTAGGACATTCGCATTGCTCCAGGTGCAGATTTGGATGAGTGCAGGGAGCACATTAGTAGTGGGAGTGGAAAATTACATGCTGATTAACTTTAAGGGATGGGGATATTTAAAAATGAAAAACAATGCAGAAAGCCTTTAGAAGGGTTGAGATGCTTTTTGAGCCTATCAGTAGCCTTTGCCAAAGCTCAAAGTGTAGGGGGATTAAGAAATGACAGGCAAACAGGAAGGGAAGGAAACCCAAAGTGCAGGCCTGAGTTTTTAGGCGAGGAAGGGTGCAGCCAAGCACCTGATTGCCTGTTTGATGGCTGGTGAGGATGGTGCTGCTGCATGTCGTGGTTGCATGACATGATTTGCCACAACATGGAACCATCCCCATAAGTAGTCATTGCAGTGTGTCTGCAAGGGGGTGGAGGCAGGTTGGAGGCTGGAGCTGACTGGTACTGACATTGGCTGTGCCAGCCCTATGCTGCATTGAGTCCTAGCAGCAGATGGCACAGCTCTGTAGCTGTTTCTGCTGATCTGAAACCTCTCTAGACAATTCCTCACTGTCATTGCCAGGTAGGTGTGACAATGCTGGCAGAAATGGTTGGTGAATCAGTCTATGCTGTCTGTTGATCTCCGGGCATGACTTCTTCCATGCAGTGTTGCTGAAACCATGACACACTGTAACTTGAGTGCTTTTGGGGAAACATCCAACATTAGGGTTAGTCATGCCTTCTCATAGTTTATGGGTTAATCCAAACTGCAACCTGGCGTATTGATAGATAGGCCCTTCCTCCCATCTCAACCAACCAGTGTTAGTCAAAGCTCCCTGGAAAATGGATCAATTTGAAGAAAGATGTATTGTTTGATGCTGAGTCAGCAAAGATTCAACATTTGGTCTCCATTTCTAATCTTCTGCCATTAAGAGCCACTGTTCACCAAAATGCCCACTCCCCCCACATTAGTACAAATATAAAGAAATTTAAAGCTGGAAAGGCACATAGAAACTCTCTCCATGAAAAGAAAACTCTAAAGGTTAGGAAAGGATGGAGTAGACCAATTTTCTATGATTTTTAAAAAGGGTAAAACCTGCCTCCAATGTAAATACAGTAAATATGAGCAAAAACAGCCAAGGTCTCTACAAGCCATTTGGAGTATGTAGGCCATTTGTCACACTTCAAATTGTATATTAATAATGTAACATAAGATGTATGCAATATATAATTGTTAATAACATTCTGTAACAGTACTCCAGTCTATCTGATAGCCATGACGTCTAAGACTACAATTAGAAATTCCAGCAAGTCTCACTCCAGTTCAGGTCCTGTTTCTGGATTTGTACTATAACGTTATCATTGACACTACAGTTGTAGTGTAAATGCAGCCTAAAGTTGCACACTGGAGGTGACTTGCCTCAGAAAGCTGAGGAAGCTGCTGTTGTATTATTGCTGCAGAATCCAATTCAATTCGATCGAACAATGTTGTAGATCTTCAATATTCCCACATTGGCATCAAATCTGGATGGCATTCAAGCACCAATTTAAAAAAAAAAATCCAGCATTTGAAAAGCTCAGTAATTGGGCTCTGACTCCTTATTAATACTAGGTTGTTTTCTTTTAATGCTCCTTCACTGCCGCAGTCAGTGGAAATCCATAATAACCAGATTATGGTGTTGCTGAGTATTTTGTGCTTGTGGGAGAGGGGCATATTTCAGCATAGCAGTATTTCGTGCCCTTGCTGTTGAATACCTAGATATAATTTCAGAGCCTCGGAGCAATTGATAGAAGATCTATCCATCTTCTTCATTGATGTTCGAGAGCATGTTGTGCTGCAACACAAAGCTTCTGAATACCACTTCTGCTTTTATGGCCTGACAAACATTATAATTAAATGCTTACAAATAATGTATAGAGAAAAATTCTTCAATTTGCATTGCAGCAAAAAAATGTATTGACTCCACATTTGATGAATCAAGTAAATTTTACTGCAATGAGAGTATTCTTCATACTCTTGGTGTCCTCTCTCATTCCATTTAATACAGTACGTTCAATTTATGATGCTGAGCTAAGGAACAGGCAAAGAGAGTACTAACATGAAACCCAAGATCCTACAACTGGTTTATTACATTTAAAGTGATGGACCTGCCAAAAACACAATAGGGAAATTACTCCATGGAGGAGTACACATATTGCAAACATGTTTTTGGAGAGATGAGCCCAGTGTTTAAACTACCTTGGTGGTTTATATTACCAGAAATAAAATATTCACTCCTGCATCTTGTGTGGAAATGGCTACTGTTTTAAAGCTGCTTTAATACAAGTCCATTTCTGTCAGATGAAATACTGACTTGAAAGTGCATGGAAAATGCATTCACATGATCCACTCACTCTTGGCCACAATAAAACACTGCATTGTAGAAGTATCATTCAGTGTACAGGGCATTGCCAAGCCCTCTGGTTCACTACTAAGAAATCAGTTTCTTCTGCTGCGGTGAAGGTAGTGAGCCCAGGGTTCCCACTCGTGATTAGGGTCCAGTGACCCTGGCTGAAAACTGCATATATTTGGATGTTGGGTAAGAATGGTTTCAAGCCTTCCCTACCATAACCAAATAGCTTATTGGACACTTACTGTCTAGCTTCACATGATGAATGGTCACTTGGGTGAGGTACTGGAAAGTGAATGTAAGGTTTCATGGACACATTAACATGGCCTGCATCTTCATGGGAGACCAGGAAAGTGCTGAGGAGGGGAGATGGAAATCAAATTCAAGTGTTAGCATGGAATCCATTGATGCACAGCATTTTAACTAGTTAGATGCTTAAGATATGTATCATTTTTCTTTGCCGTAAATATTTTATACATATTTGTTCTAGAAATTTTAAAATGCTTCTGTAACTTCTCCATGTGCAGGATTTTAATGTTGGTGATTACATGTCTCCCATGCACTCTTATCAAACCACTTTCATGATGTTATATCCACTCATGGAAATCTTTAAATTGGCATTGCAGAAAGTACCTATTTGTGTCTATCCATTTTTTATTAGAAGAGGTTTGCTGATCAGGGGTCTCATCAGATGCCTCCTTCTATTTGTAGCTTTTGCAATTTATTTAGGACACAAAAAAGTCAAAGATGAGAAAAGGCATTTAGCCCTTCAAAGTCTATCCACCAGTACACTCATCCATCATAGTGTTTAATTGTGTTTTGAATAACAGCAAAATTTTGCCGCTATTACTTTGCTTGGTAGAATATTACAAACATTTATCACTTTATGTAAATAATTTTTTTTCTCTTATCTGTTCTAAATTTATATTTTACTAATTTCCATTTATGCCTTATGGTCCTATTTTCCTGGATTACTTTGAAGCAATAAACTGGGCTTACCTTATCTATATCATTTAATATTTTATATCCTTTGAGCTTCCCCTTAGCTGTCACGTTGCTAAACTGTAAAGTTTAAGCTGCTCTAATCTTTCCTCATAGCTCATCTTTCTTTGTACTTGGGATCAATATAGTTGCTCTTTTCTGTATCCTTTCCAGTGCAGCTATACCATTTTGTGGCATAGCAACCAAAACTGAAAATAATATTCCAAATGTAGTCTGATCAGTGCATTATGAAGTCTTAGCATAACTTCTATCCCACTGTTCTGGCTATTCATCCTAGCATTCCATTGGCAGTTTCAATTGCTTCACCGAATATGTCTGAACATTGAAAGAGAGATGAATACCATCACTCCCAGGCCCTTTTCTAAATTTCCCTGTGCTAGTTCAATTCCATTCATTGTATGCTTGTGCCTCTCATTTTATTCTGTCTTAAATACAATTTAACACTGAGAAAACATTAACCATGTATCTCTCTAATTGCATAACTGATCTAAATTCTTCTGCAAATTTTTTGCTGCAACTCTACTGCTTCCCTTGTTTTTAATCCATTGGCAAACTTTGACCAGCTGGTTTCAGTATCCATATCATGAATGTAGATAAGAAAGAATAGAGGACCAAACATTGATTCCTATGGCTCAACATCTCACCCGAGTCTGATACACCTTTCACCTTTCAATTTCTCATTTCTTATTTTTGTGATCCATTTTCATGTTTTACCTTGGTTTTATGCGGCTTTTAGTTTAATTAGAAGTCTTCCATGTAGAACTTGGTCAAAAACTTTTAGGCAGACTAAATATATGGTAGATTTTTCTGCCCACTGCATATGAATAGATGGAAGATCCAGCCATATAGCGTAGGGAGTGCCATTATCTACTTCATGTGTAACGTCTGCAAAAAAATCAAGGTGGGTCATCAAGCAGGAAATTCGCCTTCTTAGAGCATTGAACTCTATAGCTAAAACAGTAGAATATACGTCCAAGGAAGTTGTGTTTAAACAGTGCTGTGTTCTGGTCAAACTGTATCTTGAGTACTATATCCAGTTCCTGTCACTGAGAATCAAGGGAGACATTGAAATGTTGTTGTGTGTGCAGACAAGAACTACAAAGCTGATCACTAATGTGAAACAAAAACAGAAAATGCTGGAAAGCACTCAGCAGGGCAGGCAGAATCTGTGGAGAGAGAAACAGTTAACGTTTCAGGTCGATGACCTTTCATCTGAAAAAAACAAATGGAAATGAATACTTGAAGGGGGATACTTTGAAAGCATTTGGTGAATCTTTATATTTAAAATTATGCATTCTGATAAATTTTAAGCAATTCTCATTCCCACCTGCTGGCCATGACATCAGCTTCTGATGGCTGACATATTTGAAAAATTTTAATGAGTCCCAGTGGTTAAAATTGGCCAGGCCTCGCTTCGGGCCTTTCACACAATGATCCCGCCCCAAGTTACAATTGACCCTTCAAATTCTGGAGGCAGTATATGGAATGGGATTGAACCAGAGAGTCAGGACTCCCCTAAAAGAGAAGATTGGAGAAATTTAAGTTTTCATCCTTGAAAGGAAATGAGGTTGTGGAGGTATATAAAAAGTAAATCCAGAACATAAATTAAAGCATGGCATTAGGATAGGAGCAGAAATTCAAACTAGCAAAAGACTAATTTAAGTCTAATGTCAGGAGGTTCTTCAGTGAGTAATTATTGTATGGAATGTACTTCCAGGTAAAGTAGTGAAAGCAAGACATTCTAGAATTATTTAAGGAATAGTTGGATCCTATGACGCCTCGGGAGACTGAACGAGCCAAGATAAGCCAAATGGTTTTTCTCTGTGTTGACGTTGTGAATAGGACCATAGATTACCAATAATCTGTGGAACACAGTATCTCTATAGATATCAATGTAACTAGTCAGGTTTGAACAGTGTTAGATTGTCATGCAAGGACTTTGCTGGATTACCTCAGTGGAATGGAAGTGCATATTGGAGAAATGTCACACAGGTTTATCTTTGTGTCTCTCAACTTTTGGGTTTTATGCATAGCCTACAATCTAGAATGCACTTTTTATTGCATCGTATCTAGTAAATGATAGCGTGACCCAGGGATTGTAACATAGAACCCTTGCTGCAAATACTGGCTACTGTAAAATCATGTGCCACCACATGCATTTTCCAGTCTTTACAGAAGGTGAACTAATAGGTATTCTATCAAGATGAGGCATGACTACAAACCAACAAATTAGTTTACATAAAATACATGAATGAACTGAATGTAATTTTCACATTAAGATCTATCCAATCCCTACTGTTCTGTTTAAAAATAGCAAAGATGCAACTATACTGATGCTCTAGATGAAAACACACTTAAGCTAGCCTCACCCAAGCTAACTGGCCCTGTTTTTCTGTTACAGGCTTCTCTGGTTAATATGCTAATTCTGAGTTAGGGAGAGAGAAAGCCCTTTAACCTTTCCCTTCAGTATCTGGTGTGGTTTTGGGGGGGTGGGGGTGGGGGTGGTGGCTTGGCCTGTTGGGCTGTCAATCACTGAGGACCCACCCATAGAACTGCAAGGAAATAACATCTTTCATATTTTAATTAAGCTACAATAACCAGCTGGCAACAGTGAATGGACACAGTCTTTGTTGATAGCTGAGGATCCTTGCCAATGACTGAGCATTATAGTTGAATGACTCTCTTTCTCTCTTCCCCGCCCCCATCCCCAGGGTTGTTCCATGGTGTCAGTGGTAACACTCTCGCCTCTGAGTCAGAAGGTTGTGGTTCTAGTCCCACTAGATTTAAGCACGTAATCTAGGCTGATGCTTCAGTGCAGAACTGAGGGACAGCTGCACTGTCGGATGAGCTGATTTTTGGATGAGATAAACCAAGGCTCCGTCTACCATCTCAGATGGACGTAAAAGAGCCTACGGCACTATTTTGAAGAAGACCAGGGAATTCTCCCCAGTGTCCTGGCCAACATTTATCCCTCAACCAATATCACTAAAACAGATTATCTGGCCATTATCACTTTGCTGCTTGTGGGACCTTGCTGTGCGCAAATTGGCTGCTGCGTTTCCAACATTGCAACAGTGACTACATTTCAAAAGTACTTCATTGATTGTAAAGTGCTTTGGGATGTTCTGAGGTTGTGAAAGGCGCTATATAGATGCACGTCTGTCTTTATTGTTTCAAAGCTACAGAAACTTGTATAATCAAGCAGTCTCAATGCTGACTGTTTAGTTATTCCCTGGAAATATTCCATCACCATGGCATGACATGCTTGAGATTTGTACACAACAATCTCTCCATTATTATTTCGACCAGTCTAGTTTCCATTTCTGCTGACTTAAGTAGTGAGTTAAAAATACTGCATTTAATGTTAGAAGAGATATTATAAATTAACAAAACTCAGTTCAGGCAATGCAAGTAAAACCCAAAATGCTACAGTTGGACAATATTAGATTGTTATCCAGGAGTGTTGCTGAATAGCCTTGGAGGGAGGGTCAGTGGAGAAATTTCACAAAGGTTTATCTTTTTGGATGTTTTACCTGTGGATAGTTAGCTCCTTCAGGATATTAAGCAAGCAAATGGGGCAGTCGTACATGAATGGGCAGTTCTAATTCAATATTTTCTTTTGCTCTTATGATATGAGAATCCTCTACTGATCTGTTGCAAAATAATATGGGTAAGGCATTAGGTTACCACAAATCAAGTTACCTATCTTTGGTGGAGGAGGCCTGTGGGGTAAAGATATTTACTAAGAAAATACAGCACTTGACAAAACAAGGCCAAATAAAAGCTAAAAATAGAATATTTAGATAGACAATCAGAAACCAAGGTAGTTATAAGAAGACATTATTCATGCTTGATAGAACTGCTGATGAGTAAAACTCTATAGGGATCAGTCTTTGTACCACTGCTATTCACAAATTTTGTCTGAAGGGGTTATAAGCAGAATTTCTAAATTTGCTGGTAACACAAAATTGTCTATCAGGGTGAGATCCACAGGATGGATGGATGATCAATGGTATTATCTGGAGAAACTCCCCATTAGGCAATGATTGGCCTATGACTTGTTACAAAATATAAATGCAATATATTGCACAAAGGTGTAGACAAATATTAACCTTGATTTACAAGCCGAGTAGTTGCTGCTTTTTCTAATTTACCTGAGGAAGGAGGAAGTCTCCGAAAGCTTGTGAATAAAATAAAATTGCTGGACTATAACTTGGTGTTGTAAAATTGTTTACAATTGTCAACCCCAGTCCATCACCGGCATCTCCACATCATGCTTTTTCTAGAGCAGAGGGGGATTAGAAGTGGTTGAACAGTGCTTTGGAAATGTCTCTGGTGTAAGTTGGCATTTAGTAAGGACAGAATGTTATGCACTGCCAAAAGCATGGTGTCCAAAGCCAATGATGATATATTACCATTTCATATTCTAGATGAAACTGCTGTTATAAATTAAATCCATGTTTGCTCACCATACTTAACAATACAATATCAAAGCAGAAGATAGCGTAAAGAATAGACCAGTAAAGATGATTTCTAGACTTTGATCACTGTGCTCTGGAAACAGGCTAAGGGAACTAGGATTATGCTTTATTTAAAAAAAAGATTGAGTGATGTGTTTCAAATGTTTTAAGTAATGTGGGCATTAAAGTAAGTTGAACCAAAAAAATTATTTGAACTGTATTCAGACTGTAGGACAAAAGGGCACAACTTCAAAACTGGAAAACAAAATGAACATTAAGAACATTAAGTTCTGACAAAAGGTTCATCGACCTGAAATGTTAACTCTCTTTCTTTCTCCACAGATGTTGCCTGACTTGCTGAATATTTCCAGCATTTTTTGTTTTTATTAAGGAATTTGTTGACTTTCAAATTAAGCTGTCAGCTGTTGTGCTGTGAGCATGTAGATTTGAGTGTAAAAGAGCTGGGCATATTTCTATTACAGGATAATATTATGAACGTAAATTAAATGCCTTCATTTGCATACGCATTCTGGCTGCTGCTCCAGACCTGAGCCCATTACTTCTCGCTCCCTTTATACCCTCTTTACCACTCTGGGCCCTTCTCTCCTGTCTCCTCCCCTTCCTGTTAACCAGTCATGCCACAGTTGATTCCTCCCCTCTTGGGTACTTTGCCTCCCAAATCCCTATTCCCCCAAACCCGTCTCGCTTCCTCTCCCTTCCTACTCTCCTGCCGCTGTCACAGGCTTTACTCTCTCCTGGATAAGCCCACAGCTTCCCTCTAAGCTTTGCCCAGCATTCTCAAAAGGGCCCATCTCGACACTCATCACAGTCTCCTTATTAGAAGCAACTCCAACTGCCCCTTTCTTCTCTCACTGACCTCCCCACCTTGCACACCTGGTTGTTGTTGTCATCGTCGTCACAGCAATTTGTATTGTGGGGTTTCAGGTTGTGAGTGATGACTTTAAAAAGGATTGTTTTCAATACCAATTCAATGGACTGATTTTGATGGTCATTAATTTTAAAACCTTGAAATTTGCAAATGTTTTTGTTTAGCCTCGTATAAATTTAAGTAATAACTAGTTGATCCACTGTGGTGTTGCACACTAAATGGAGACCAAGTGTAATCTCCAGGTGAAGCAGGGTTGGAGGCCAGAGGATAATTGGACCAAGGCAAGCAGGTATAATTTACACAACATTTTAGTCATACATCCTGTCCTTATTTTTATTTAATGCTTTGATTTTGAATTATTGTTTATAGTTAAATAGCAAAACATAGGGTAGTTTAGAAATAGAGAAGGAGAATTGTCTGCAGCACAGGCTGAGGAGGTGGGAGATGCAAAACCGAGTCATTATAGTGTCACCAGTGGTGGGGAGGTGTAAAGAAAGAAAAAAACTTGCATTTATATCGCACCTCTCACAATCTCAGATTGCCCCAAAGTGTTTTACTAAGCCTGTGCTGCAAACAAACTCCTATGCTCCAACCAACTCTCCTTCGCTATTCCTAAACTGCCCTATGTTTTGCTGTTTAACTATAAATAATAATGAAGTACTTTTGAAGAGTAGTCACTGATGTAATGTAGGAAAGATGGCAGCCAATTTGTGCACAGCATGGTCCCACAAACAACTCTGATAATGTCCAGATAATCTGTTTTAATAGTGTTGCTTGAGGGATAGGTATTGGCCAGGATACGAGGAGAACTCCCCTACTCTTCAAATCATAGAATCATAGAAAGGTTACAGCACGGAAGGAGGCCATTCGGCCCATTGAGTCCGCGCCAGCTCTATGCAAGAGCAATCCAGCTAGTCCCACTCCCACGCCCTATTCCCACAGCCCTGCAATTTTTTTCCTTTCAAGTACTTGTCGAGTTCCCTTTTGAAGGCCGTGATTGAATCTGCCTCCACCACCCTCTTGGGCAGTGCATTCCAGATCCTCACCACTTGCTGTGTTTAAAAAAAAAGTTTTCCCTCATGTCACCTTTGGTTCTTTTGCCAATTACCTTAAATCTATGCCCTTTGGCTCTTGACCCTTCCACCAATGGGAACAGTTTCTCTCTATCTACTCTGTCTAGACTCTTCATGATTTTGAATACCTCTATCAAATCTCCTCGCAACCTTCTCTGTTCCAAGGAGAACAACCCCACCTTCTCCAGTCTATCCACGTAACTAAAGTCGCTCATCCCTGGAATCATTCTAGTAAATCTTTTCTGCACCCTCTCTAAGGCCTTCACATCTTTCCTAAAGTGCAGTGCCCAGAATTGGGCACAATGCTCCAGTTGTGGCCAAACCAGTGTTTTATAAAGGTTCATCATGACTCCCATACTTTTGTATTCTAGGCCTCTATTTATAAAGCCCAGGATCCCGTATGCTTTTTTAACCACTTTTTCAACCTGCCCTGCTACCTTCAACGATTTGTGCACATATTCCCCCAGATCTCTCTGTTCCTGTACCCCTTTTAGAATTGTGCCCTGTAGCTTATATTGCCTCTCCTCGTTCTTCCTACCGAAATGTTTCACTTTGCATTTTTCTGGGTTAAATTTCATCAGCCTGTCTATATTTTCTTGAAGTCTATCACTATCCTCCTCACTGTTTACTACCCTTCCAAGTTTTGTGTCATCTGCAAATGTTGAAATTGTGCCCCGTACACCCAATTCCAAGTAATTAATATATATCAAGAAAAGCAATGGTCCCAGCACCGATCCCTGGGGAACATCACTGTACACCTTCTTCCAGTCCGAGAAACAACTGTTCACCACTGCTCTCTGTTGCCTGTCACTTAGCCAATTCTGTATGCATGTTGTTACTGCCCCCTTTATTCCATGAGCTGCAATCTTGATGATAAGCCTACCCTGCGGCACTTTATCAAATGCCTTTTGAAGGTCCATATACACCACATCAACTACATTGCCCTCATCTACCCTCTCTGTTACCTCATCAAAAAACTCAATCAAGTTAAACACGATTTGCCTTTAATAAATATGTGTTGGCTTTCCCTAATCAATCCACACTCGTCCAAGTGACTGTTAATTCTGTCCCGGATTATCATTTCTAAAAGTTTCCCTACCACTGAGTTTAAACTGGCCCAAAGTTGCTGGGTTTATCCTTGCACCCTTTTTTGAACAAGGGTATAACATTTGCAATTCTCCACTCCTCTGGCTCCACCCCCGTATCTAAGGATGTTTGGAAGATTATGGCCAGAACCTCTGCAATTTCCACCCTTACTTCCCTCAGCAACCTAGGATGCATCCCATCCAGACTGGGTGACTCATCTACTTTAAGTACAGCAAGCCTTTCTAGTGCCTCCTCTTTATCAATTTTTAGCCCATCCAGTACCTCAACTATATTTTCCTTTACTGAGACTCTGGCAGCACCATCTTCCTTGGTAAAGACAGATGCAAAGTATTCATTTAGTACCTCGGCCATCCCCTCTGCCTCCATGAGTAGATCTCCTTTCTGGTCCCTAATTGGCGCCACCCCTCCTTACTACCCGTTTACTGGTTCACATGCCTATAGAAGACTTTTGGATTCCCTTTTATTTTGGCTGCCAGTCTTTTCTCATACTCTTTGCCCCTCATTTCCTTTTTCATTTCCCCTCTGAACTTTCTATATTCTGCCTGGTTCTCACTTGTGCTTTCAACCTGACATCTGTCATATGCCATAGAATCTTTTACATCCACCTGAGAGGGCAGACATCCTTAGTTTCATTACACATCTGAAAGACAATATAATTACAATATAAGTTTGCATGAGCAGTTTCCATTATAATTGTGGACAAAGGAAGTTATAATGGACAAAGTTGACAGGAAGTGCACATAGACATAACATGTTTAATATATTGTACATGGAAGCTGGCCAATATTAATCAAGGAGTTGAGGGCAGTTAGTCAATCCAGGATGAGACAAATCCTTTGTCTGCTGCCCTTAATTCTTTGGTATGGTAGATATATCTAAGGATCTATTAAATAATTTGTTGCAATCTCAACCCAATGGGTGTGATTTGTCTGTTTCACTCAGAGATAAATGATGTGGACGGTGTGGCAAATGGAAAATTGACTCCAACAGGAATGGACCCTCTTTAATAAGTGGGATTAAGGTGCCTGTCAGGGCAGAGTAGAGGCGGCTTTACTATACATCTTTGTGTGCTTTGCCTGGCTCTTAAGTGATTGATTCAGACACTGGGTTTGTAGAGTGGAAAATTAGTCTACTTCACAACATCAATATCTCCCACTTCAATGACCACAATATTTTCCCCAAAAATATAAACTGTAGGGGTGGGGGGAGGAGTTAGTAATTGGGTAGAACAATGACAGGGCATGAACCAACACAGGTTACAGATCTCATAAGGATATCCTAATTGGGTTTGAATGCACTACATTCAACCAGTCAGCACTGTTATTTTCAGACACTCTGATTAAATATAGATCAGTTGATAGGGAATGATTTTTCTAAGATTATAATGGAGTCATATTAACTCAGAAGTTGCTTTGTGTATATATCTGTATAATATATCTATGTGTGGGAATTTCTTGGTTCACTGAAGATCACGCATGATAAATTGGAATTCTGCCTTATTTTTGTCTTCAGTGTGACTGAGAACAAGGCAGAAACAAGTTATGCATAATCCTCAGTGCACAGAGAAACTTTGACAGATAATGTACAACGGTGTGTGTCAGTGCGATTATGATGTGATCTATTGGTTGCTTAGTTAGCAGAGACAATATTCTCGCTCTTAGTAAATCCAGACAGAACACCAGAATTATAATGTCAAACATGTTGCTAGAACTTCTTTTTCCCAATTTTTATTTTTGTTCTCGTGATATGGGCACCGGTGGCAAGGCCAACATTGATTGGAACAGGTTAGCTAAGGGCACTTAAGCCGTAGACTTGTGAGGAACTGGTGAGATTGAGCTGATTTGCGGGTGTGTTGATTTTCTTTTTGTAACACAGCTGCACTACAATGAACTGCACCCAATAGAAATATTTTAAAAGGGGGAAGTGTGGCACATGGAAATTTCTCATCTGAGAAGGGAACAATTTTTTAGATAACTGTAAAGCTAGAGTTGTACCATTACTCATTTAGTTTGGATTCTGGTGGACCGATGCCAATGCACTGGCTCCCTGTCTTTACACTACCAAATCTGGCTTCCTTAGACTCGTAGCAGAATCACAGACCCACTTAAAAAATTGTGTCTACAGTTCTACCACTGGATTAAGAGAACCAAATGTAGCAATATAAAGTCAGGGAGCTGGCTCTGGCCCATGTGGCTGTATAAAAGCAATTTAAAGGCACCAAAAGATGGGGGCCTATAAATACGGCCATGCAGCGCTGTTTTTCAGGCGCTAACTGGCCTACTAATCCCTCAATATGGCGGGTAGGAAGCGTGCACAGTTCCAGCTGGAGGTGCGCCACCTGCCATTTTGTGACAAGAAAATAAAAACGCCCCCTTTACCCATACCTGAAGCAGGCATTTGGCCCTTTGCACGTGCAAGTAAGGGACTTTGATGCCTGTTTGAGGCCGCTATTTCAAGATTGGTTTGTCCTGAGGCAGTACACGCCAGCACTGGCTACACTCAGTAAAACCAGACCTTGGGTCTGCCTGCAAAAAACAAGGTAAGTTTTTCACATTTATTTACTTTAACGTGGAGCCGGGAGCAGCAGGAGTGCTACTCCCGACCCTACATTTAACAAAATCTCACCGCTGCTCCCGAGTCTGGCCTCTTCCTAACTCCTGATTCTCCCCCACCCCGGCCTCTGACCCCAGCCCCGAATCCCGTTCCCACCCTTGGATCCAGTTACCCAAGGGACGTTGCAACCCTAGCAGCAGCCTGATTTTGCAGTCCTCCGCCGGCTGGCTGTTGCGCCTCTTGGCTCCGTTATAATGAGGCCTGATATTAGGGGTGCCTCGGGCCTCACCATTCAGGCAGAGGGCATACATCTGACACGCCAACAATTGGTGCGCCTGAATTTCTAGGCTGGAGTCTTTTATCGATTTTAACTGGATTCAAACCCAACAGTTACAGACAATGTTCTAACACCTTGCATCATCCAGTGACCCCGATAGCTGAGTTTTACTGTAATGCAAATTGGTACCATCATGAAAATAGCAATATATTGGGAGGGGGGATCCTTTCTGTCAGTGTTATTAATTGTATTGTTATGGAGCCAGGAAACCTACTGGAAAGAGATTAGAAATCTCCATTACTGTAGGGCTCGGTAAACAAAAAGATATACAGTTACAATATGGTGGTTCTTTCCAAGGTTACTACTGTAGCTTGCTATTTTAGCTATTCCTGTTTGAAATATCAGATGAAGTGCTTAAAATTTTGAAATAAAAGTCTCCTACTAATCGTTTTTACTTGATATAATTTGGTGATAAAAGCAAGTGTGTACTGTAGTATATGTGAATTTTGAAATTATGGGATGAGGCAGTTTTAATGGATTTATTGATTGCATTTGCAGAGACTTGACCTTATTGTATCCAGAACAATAAAAGTTGGTTTTATTGCGCCTCTGTGTAATAATACAGGATTGCATTAATTCTTACCAGAATGTCAGCTAGTATAATGGCAGAGCTGAGTGTGCCATACCTGTCTCAAATTATGACTGTAATTATATCATTAGTGATTCTTTGGGCACTTGGGTTATTTTCATTCCTTGTTTTTTAAAAAAACCTTCCTTGTGCTCTTTTAAGTCAAAGCAATTCTGTTGCAGGCATTCACTTTCATGTTAAAATGCTGATATTATGGTAGCTACCTATCTAGTTATTGGGGTATTGAAGTACCCCTTTATACTACAGAACCGCTTCAAGTAAAAGCAGTCTTGCAAAATCCTGGTGTTTCTGTTGTAGAAACTGTCCCGTTTATATTGTAAGTGCATGTCCACAGCACTGGTGACAACAGATAAAACAGGTTGCATTTATACAACAAAGTTGCATTTATATCGCGCCTTTAACATGGAAAATTGTCCCATGGCGCTTGTTACAGTGGAGTGTGAAGTGGTTTTGATCCACACCGATGCTGCAGTTATAGTGTAAATGCAGTCTGAAGTGGATTAAGACTTTCTGGAGGACAGCGTCACACTGCTTCGCTTCAGAGTAGGTTCAGGCCTCCACAGCCTATTCATACCCCAAGCATGGCACTGGTGCAAAGCAGTTTTGGCTTTGCAACCAACACTAGACTTGTGGAGTGTGGATGTCACCATAAAAGTCTTCAATTGTGATTTCATTTCTGGTTGTCTGAACTGTATGGGGAAGCTCCATACAGGCCACACATTCAGAACTGCAGCACTGGACTGTAAGCTTGGCCTTAGCACTCAGCTCATCTGTTGGCTGGACACCAACTTACGTTAAAGCACTGCTGCCAAAGTTAGTGTTAGCATCAATGTAATGAAAAGGAAAGGTGAAAGATGTTTTTTAAAAAAAGTTGTTTTTTTTCTGTGTTCTAATAGATGTTAACTTTTTTTAGTCCTTTTGGCAGAAGGGTTGTGCATCATTTTAATTTTCATCACAAGGTCATTACATATATGTGACGCAGTGATGCATTTCAGCATGATTTTATGACCTTGGTTGTGTGCATTGTAAATAAATGGTAAGAGGTTTATCAAATATTTTTCATGAAAACAGCAACCCTTTTAAATTGGGGGTTTGTGTGCTTTTATTGTATTACAATATAAGAGTTACAGGCATGCTTGGAAATGGTAAATGTTAAAAAAAATCTTAGTAATTAAACATCAGTAAATTCTTGATGTAAAAACAAAATTTGTGTATTTTTAATTGAGTATGTTTAGAGCCAGCAAGTTCCTATTATTGAAGTGACTGATGATGATAGTGTCATTCCATGTAATCTTTAAATATTAATGCTGTGTATTTCAGAGAGAGGCCATAGTCAGGTCAGGGTAGGGGGAGAGGGATGTCGCCTTGGCTCAGTAAGTAACATTCTCATCTCTTTAGTCAGAAGGTTGTGGGTTCAGTTGACACTCTAGTGCCATACTGTCTGAAGTGCTGTGCTTCACTTAGGGTGTTACAACAAAGTCCTGTCTGCCTATTCCTGTGGTTCAGGTGGATGTTTGACTATCAACTGGTGCTATCAGAGAAGAGCAGGGAGTTGTCTTTGGCCTACATTCAACAAACAATACCAGAAACAGAATAACTGGCTGTTCATCCACTTGCCGTTTGTAGGATCATGCTGTGCACAAGCTGGCTGTTGCATTTGCCTATATCACAACAGTGACTGCACTTCAAAGTAAGTAAGAGTTAGTATAGTTAGTGATCAAAGATAAAAAAGGGTTGTACAATAGACTCCTAATTATGGGAGGGAAATTGAAGAGGGAATCTGTAGACAGATCAGGAAGATGAGAAGGAATTAAAACAAATATTTTTCGAGGAAATTTTATTTAGCCATTCATTGATAGGACAGGGAAGGAGTAAATGGAGAAAAGGGAATGGCTTACTAAAAAGATTCCTTCCTCAAGCAATATGTTCGAATGCCTGCAATCAGAGAGACATTGCTAGATCTAGTTATGAGTGACAAAATAGATCAGGTAAATGAGTTAAATGTCGGTGAATGCCTTGGGATAATATGATATGGTTTATAGTCCAAATAGAAAGGGGAAAAAGTTAGTATGAAAACATGGCCATCAGATTTAGAAAGGTGAGTCATCTAGCTGAAGTGAGGTGGAAAACAGTTGGCACACAGGACTGTAAATCAACTGTGGCATATTTTTTAAAAAGGAACAGTATTAATATATACCAATAAAAAAGGAAATTACTGAAGTTTCAGAATGTCAAATGCCAATACATAAATAGAGGAGGACATATTGGACCTATAGGTATAATTAACAATGAGAGAACATAGAGTTACAATTCTATAGTGAAGTTTCTTTTATTGTAACATTGCCTGTAAGGGAATCCTTCCCATCGTGCTTTTTTTCAATCTTTAGTATATAAATATTTCTGGAAGAAATTTGTGTATTTTATACTTTATGTTGATCAGATAATCTATAATTTGCAGTATCCAGCTGAGATGAATCGGTAGGCAATTGATCTGACAAAAGATTCCAATATCATCAAATAGTGCGGTTTGAGCCTTGCTGGATAGAACAGTGATGAATGTGAGCACTGCTGCATACTACTTGGCTAATTTACATTGTAACAACAAGCACTTTGCAACGGTGTGGTCCTCTACCTGAGCATATTCTTGACTATTTAGCCTATAAGAATGTTTCAAAATTTAAAAATAATTACCTGCGTTTAAATATTACCTTCAATGTAATCATGTCCCAATGTAATTTACATATGGAAATAGACAAAGAAACATACGCCAAGCAATGGTGGGGAGAGATTAGAAGAGGTTGAAAGCCTGGCTGACAAGATGGCCTTTGAGCAGGCTTTTAATGGAACAGATAGAAGTCGAGAGGTCAAAGAGTGTAGGGAATAAGTTCCAGAAAGTAGGGCTGAGGTGAAGGGAGGAAGGGATCTACAATAGGACCGAGCCAGAGGCCCAAAGGGTGTGGGTGGGGATGATGTATAAGGCTGGAGGAGGTTGTAGAGATATAGGGGGCAAGGCTGTGGAGGGATTTGAAGATGAAGGATGAGAAGTTTATATTTAATGCACCGGGGAACAGTGTAGATCAGAGAAGATAGGGTGATGGACAAGTTGGAGTTTGTGGAACGTGGCAAGCCGGAAAGGAGGGCATTGTAATAACTGAGGTGGCAAAAGCATGGATAAGGGTTTTCAAGTCAGAATGCCGCAGCTGGGGTGGAGATAGGCAATGTTGCACAAATACAAATATTTGGTCTTGGTGATGGATACGATGTGGGGCTTAAAGCTCAGTTCAGGGTTCAACACGTGCCAAGGTTTCTCATGGTCTGCTTCACCCCAAATAAGTGGCAGGGTGGATGTCGTCAGTGATAAGGAAGTGCATTTATTGTGGGGGGGGGGGTGCAAAAACAATGGTTTTGGTTTTCCTGATGTTCAGTTGGAGGATGTTATGGTTTATCTGTAATTTGATGTTGGACCGGCTGTGCGATAGCATGGAGGTTGCACTCCAACGGCATGGTGGCAGTCATGGAGTCGTGAAAGGTGGTGGAGCTGGGTGTCATTAGTATACTACATATAAGACATAGGAGCAGGAGTAGGCCATATGGCCCCCTCAAGCCTGCGCTGCCATTCAATCAAATCATGGCTGATCTTCGACCTTAACTCCACTTACTCCGCCTAATCCCCATATTCCTTGATTCCCTTAGAGTCCAAAAATCTATCGATCTCAGTTTTGAATATATTCAATGACTGAGCATCCACAGCCCTCTGGGGTAGAGAATTCCAAAGATTCACAACCCTCTGTGTGAAGAAATTCCTCCTCATCTCAGTCCTAAATGTCTGACCCCTTATCCTGAGACTATATCCCCTAGTTCGAGACTCTCCAGCCAGGGGAAACATCCGCTCAGCATCTATCCTGTCAAGCCCTCTCAGAATCTTTTATGTTTCAATTAGATTCCCTCTCATCTAAACCCCAGAGGGTATAGGTCCATTCTACTCATAGGACAACCCTCTCATCCCAGGAATCAATCCAGTGAACCTTCGTTGCACCGCCTCTAAGGCGAGTATATCCTTCCTTAGGTAAGGAGATCAAAACTGCACACAGTACTCCAGGTGTGGTCTCACTAAAGCCCAGTACAGTTGCAGAAAGACGTCCTTACTCTTGTACTCCAACCCCCTTGCAATAAAGGCCAACATACCATTTGCCTTCCTAATTGCTTGTTGTACCTGTACGTTAACTTTGTGTTTCATGTAAAAGGACACCCAAATCCCTTTGAACACCAACATTTAATAGTTTCTCACCATTTTAAAAATATTCCGTGTTCCTATTTTTCCTACCAAAGTGAATAACCTCACATTTCCCCACGTTATATGCCACCTTCTTGCCCACTCACTTAACCTGTCAATATCTCTTTGCAGACTCTTTGCATCCTCCTCACAGCTTACTTTCCCACCTAGCTTTGTATCGTCATATGGAAGTCTATGGTGATGTTGATGGACAGCCTGTAGATGAAGAACAACGGGCCAAGCAGAGAACCTTGGGGGTGTCAGAGGTCACAATACAGGGGTGGTAAGGGAAGCCATTTCTGGAGATGCGATGGCTGCATTTGGATAGATTTGAGCGGAACCATGCAAGGGCAGAGCTGGATGATGGAGATGGCTGGAATGATACACCATAACAAATATTGCAGAGAGGATAACTTATAGGCTAAATTGAAGTTAAATTAAGAACTCTAATGAAAATGAGTCTTTTAAACTCTAAACTGGAGCATCATGTGTTCTAGCACCTATCTCTCAGAAACCTGCTCATCAGAGTTGAACATCTTTGTTTAATTTCCAGGGGGTCTGCAAAAGGCATGATTCAGTCATGAAATGGTACTGATGTTGGCCGTGGAGAGTTGTCTGGCTTAGATCACCTGATCCACTAGGCTGAAAGAGTTTTGAGATAAATTGAGGGGTGAGACCATCACATCCAGCAGCCATCATGGTGTCCAATACAACAATGCTTATTGATTGATCATATTTGACTTGCAAGCCAAAAGGGCAAAAACAAATGATGCTGATTTCTCACTTTTTCAGTTTTGAACTAATTTTTGCTCAGCATATTTTTCTTTAAAAATATAATTTACAGTATTACAAACATTTTTTTAATCCTTCCATTTGTATTCCAATAACCCTCTGTAATCTATGGAAAGTTTACTGTATTAATTTCAGTTGTTAAAGTAACATCTTTAAAAGTGGGTACGCTGCCAAGAAAGAAACTTCAGTGATCCTCTTGAGCTTTACTTATTTTTTATAAGAAGACCTAACTTTCCAGCAATTTTCATTAATTTGACTTACTGACTAATTTGTAATGCTTTCAGAAGTTGTCAGGTGAATAACATAACTGTCGAGCAGCAAATTTATTATTATGTAGTCGAGGTTTTATCAGTGACAAAACAGAAGGGATGTCTGAAATCTTGATGATGCTTTGCTCAGATGGTTTTAGGAGGTGTAGACACCATTCTGAGACTAATGGAAGCATATATGTCTCTTGGTAATTCGTTATCTGGCAGTGGTCATGAAGTGATTGGTCTTGGGGGTGGGGGGGGGAATGTTGGTAATATACCAAAGTCTGTTTTAAGTTATCCCTTTCATGTCACTATCTACAACAGCTTGAAATAAATCTGCCTTTTATCAGATATTAGAAGTCCCTAACAATTGGCGTCGGTGCTTAATGTCAATTACAGTGCAGTACGTCTGTGCTTTGCGGCAAGATTTTGCTTTGTGTGCTGTTGACGCTGATTGATGAATGGGTACCCCCTAATAAAACAAGTGCAATTTAGCATGAGGCATTGGGAAGAGGAACTCTTGCTGATCAAAGTGAATGCCTCGTCTAGTGCATGTCCAGCTGGAAGATATACCTGTAAAAATGTGATGGGAAATGTCCTGGGGATTGTACAGAGTTGAAGTATTTTTTTTTATAATACTGCTTATGTAAAACTTCAGAGAAGTAAGTCTCAAAATATTGTAGACGGAGGTGAAAGCAGCATTCTAAGTTTTCTCCCATGCTGTGCATCTTTAGGTGTGATTTATAGTTTTGCCATGTGGTGTTGAACAGTATTATTCTGTAGTCATACAGTGCATGGAAAGGATTATCAATCTGGCTTTACTGCATGATGCAGCAGGTTTCATGTTGCAGTAGGATCCGAACCGGATTAAAGTTGAAGGAATGTCATCTGCTATAGTCGACTATAGCATTCAAATGTGCAACTTGCTAGATTGTTTCATTTATCCTTTGGGAGGTAGATATTTAATTTATTCTCAAAGGGGCACATTCTATGGGGCATTACCGCGTGGACACGATGAGCCAAATGGCCCCCTTCTGTGCTGTATCTTTTCTATGGTTCTATTATGACGCCACTTGTTAAAAGTTTTAACATGGCTCTTAGAATGAAGGACCTCATTGGATGCCAGATAGGTACTGTTTCTCAATCAGATCGTGTAATTTTAATAACCTAATAATTGGTTCCCTTTGGATATTAGATTACCAAATTCTGACATTTTAAACCATCATTTTTATTTTATTTCATAATCTTCCAGGAAGGAGAAGGCACATTATGCCTCCAAATGGTCTGGACAGTTCAGTAAAATTAGGCCACGAGCGACAGCTTCAGCTATTGGAGGTCTATTTGCATACCTTAGGTTATTGAATGAGCTGAAACTGCGTGATTATTGTTTCCCCTTAGTGCAACACTTAAAACAGAACTAGAGGGCACAGTCACAGGATAAGGGGTCGGCCATTTAGGACTGAGATGAGGAGGAATTTCTTCACTCGGAAGGTGTGAATCTTTGGAATCCTCTACCCCAGTGGGCTGTGGGTGCTCAGTTGTTGAGTATATTCAAGGCTGAGATTGATAGATTTTTGGACACTAAGGGAATCGAGGGATATGGGGATTAGGCAGGCAAGTGGAGTTGAGGCTGAAGATCAGCCATGATCTTATTGAATGGCGGAGCAGGCTCGAGGGGCCCAATGGCCTACTTCTTCTACTTATGTTTTTAACACTCTTTTTGGTTAATTTTTAATGCTAATTTGTTCTAATCTAAGTATATTTTAAATCGTGACTTAAAATGTTTCCGTGGAATTTCTAAAGTGGATATTTAACAGATTGCAAAATGTCAAAGGGACAGTTCGGGAGTTGCCCAAAGTTTATACTTACCACCTTGATTTTATATTTGGAGAATGCTACACTTTGCCATATTGCATTTTTAAAATTACCGGTGGATCTTCTGTGACAATGCTGACAGTGAGTCGTCGGTTATATTACGGGGGAGGGGTAATGGTCATGTGCTGGGGAGGTGCATATTTACTGAGAGGTTTTGGAAAGAAGCCCCAACACTGTAATGGCCCTAATCAAAGTCACAAATGGCATCCTCTGTGACTGTGACGGTGATGCACTTTTCCTCCTCGTCCTCCTCCACCACTCTGCAGCCTTTGACGTGGGCGACCACACTATGCTCCAATGCTTCTCCTGCGTTGTCCAGCTCAGGGGGACTGCCCTCGCTTGGTGTTACTCATATCTATCCAATGATAGCCACAGCATCTGCAGCAATGGCTTCTCTTCTCACCCTGCACCATTCCCTCTGGTATCCCCCAAGGATCTATCCCAGGCCTCATCCTTTTCCTCATCTACATGTCTCCCCTTTGCAACAACTTCTGAAGACGTAGGATCAGCTTCCACATGTACGCTGATGACACCCAGCTCTGTGCTGATAGACTGCTTGTCCACCATCCAGTCTTGGATGAGCTGCAGTTTCCTCCAGTTAGGCATTATGCAGACCGAAGCCCTTGTCTTTGGCCCCTGCCACCTTTTGACCGATTCCATCCCCTAGCTTGGCCACAGAATGCTCATATTTGAACTGAATGGCTTGACCCGTTGACCTGTTCCAAACACTTTGATCCATCGGTCACGTCCTTGTCCAAAGACTGTAGAACCATCGGCCCTTGCACATCAACTGCTTCCGAAGCAAGGTCTCTGGCGTTTCCTGAGGTGTGTACGTCACTCAGTGATATATATTCTCTGCAGCCTGCACAAACAAATAGCTATGAGTAACCAATTTTAACTCTTGTGTGCTGTGACCAGCAAGAAAAAATCCAATAAACATTCCATCATGGACAAAAAGCTTAATTTTTGTCACAGTAGGAATAAAAGGAAGTTTATTCACTTACTTGCTATAGATGTAAATGGTTTGGACTTAGGAATTGAGGGAGCAGTGTTTAAAATTTGCTAATGTTACCAATTTGGGGTGGAAGTAGGGGGGTGAGAGGTTGGCAAATTGTGATAAGGATTGCTAAAGACTGCAGGAGGACGTGGGCAGGAAGCACGATGAGCAGATCGGTGGTGAGATGCAGTACAATGTAGAAAAATGTGAAGTAATACATTTTAAAAATAAGAGTAGGGAAAGGAAGTATACCTTTTAAAGTAGAGGAACAAAGTGACCTTGGTGTTAGATACACAGGCCATTAAAGGTAGCAGTGCAAGTTGATAAGGCCATAAAACACAAACAGAATTCTTGTTTTTGTATCTTGAGGCATAGAATAGAAAAGCAATGTTGAAATTGTACAAGATCCTATTTAGGCTGCAGGTGCAGTATTGTGTACAGTTTTGAATGCCCTATTGGGTAAAGGATATGAAAGCAATGGAAAAAGTACAGTACAGATTCAGTAGACTGTCACCAGTGATGGGTTAATGGTTACGTTGACAGACTTCAGAAATTAGAACACTTTTTCACTAGTGCTAAGATGATTAAGAGGTCACCTAATAAAGGCCTTCAGGATTCTGAAGCTTTAAGTTGAATAGTGACAGATTGTTTTCACTAGCCAGCAAGGATAGTAACGAGGGCATAAATTATAAATAGTTACAAAAAGAATTAAAGGAGAAGTTAGAATTTGTTTAATACAAAAGATGGTTCAAACCTGGAATTGTCTGCACCAAACGATTGTTGAAGCAGAGCCCATAAATTCTTTTAAAAGACAATTAGATATTTGCTTAAAAAGAGACATATATTAAAGCAGAAAAGTAGGGTTAGATTAGGTGGTTGATGTGAAGACTTAATGGGCTGAACGGCCTCTTTCAGTGCTGTAACATTCTATGATTCTAGTCTCTTCAGCTGACGGGGATATATTGGAGCCCACATGAACTTGAGGGTCACATTCCCATATAGGCACAAGCCTCTGACAGAAAGCAATTTGACCACTCTAATGTGGATCGTGTGGCTTTTCTTCTCCGTTACTGCACAGTAACAAAGGGGCCTTCACCATGAGCACCTAAACAGCTTTCAAAGTTACAGGACATAACCTGGCACTACAGCTCGCCCACAAACAAGTCAATGCATGCATCACACCTCATAATTGTACATTGTTGTATAATGCTAAATATGGACATGTCAGTTTAATTTTCTAAATTAAGTACCACTCTATCCTCTCTGCCTGTTGTAATTCCAAATCCTGGCAATTTCACAAGTGTATTGACAGAAATGCTCAAAAATGCCAGTTAATGCATTTACACCAGGAATCATCCTCCTTATCTCAAAAAGCAGCTGCAACTAATCTTGAAAAAAATAAACTTACACATAAGACAATAGCTGGGTATGCTCAAAAAGTTCCATTGAGGAAAGTAAGTTTTTAAAAAGCTACATCTTAACCAGTTTGTTTTTTGTAATTTCTTTGGGGACAAGCGCTAAGCAAACGTAACAATATCAGTGACACGCAGAAACCATCAGCTCATCTTGAAACATTTCTGCCTCAAGTTCAGGCACAAAAAGAAATTAGTTGCTGTTCCTTTGGGTCTGTAAGCCTCCAGTTCCATCTTCTAACTGATCCAAGTGATAAATATTGATGACCTCAAAAAAAAAAGTTGATTTTTTTTTCCTTGTGTAATGCTAACAAATTAAAGCCCTGACTGTTAGCCTAAAACATTAACGATTGGCATGTTTCTTTATGGGTAGAAATTAGGAACAATAAAAGAAACTCTCTTCACTGCTAGGTAATCTTGCCTTGTGGCTCAACCGAAAGCCAGTCAAACTAGCCCATTGGAAATAACTGAGTCTATGTTTTCGGTGAAGCTAAGTTTTGAAGCTAGGTTCCAGCTTTGTTATATCTATCATTGCTAATAAGTCGCTCAGTCTTGAAGAAACTCATATACCGTAGGTCAAATTACTTTCATTTTCTGTTTTTTTTTTCATTTGTCACCTCTTTTGAAGGCACTCAGTGTTGCTGGATTAGTTTCCTTAATGTTGCCAGCCCTCCGGGACCTCACCCCAGACCTAATTCCTGATGTGTAAACCAAAATTGATTGCTGTTGTGGTATTCGACTATGGAGTTCATCACAGCGGAGCCCTATGCTGTCTTCAATTATGTTCTTGCATGCATGGGTGGTGGGGGGCCACTGGAAAGCCATCAGCAGCAGGAAGTTTTACTATTTTTTTTTGTTCCCCAATTACTGTCCCAGCTGATACCAGTTAACTCAGCACAAAACAGGGATCAAATCTGGGAATTTCTGGTCTGTATGCAAGGTTCCGTACCAGGCAGTGGATGTACCTTGTATGCCATGAGGGGGATGGAGGGGACTTAAAATTACTTCTGTCTGCTGAACAGCTGCAGTTGGTTGTTAGGATTAACTTAGTTTAAATAACTTTTCATTTACATTAACACCAACAGACAGAGCAGTAATAAATACTGATGTGGAAAGCTCCAATGGAACAGCTTTAGTAAAGCTTTCTTCTGCCATTAACCGTCAAGTGTCTAGGGATTTGAGATCTTGCTTCGTTAGCTCCATTAGTTGTCTTGGAGACCTGAGCTGGGCCCGGGGCAGCTCCACATCTGCTGTTACAACAGTACCAGCTGATTAAAATAAATGGCATTGATATATCTTTGCACTGCAGGGCTACCCAGAGACCGATGCAGTGCCTTTGATCCACTGCAGCAAAGCCTAGTAGCTGATTGTAAACCACAATTTCTTTTGTAGCTGAGGCATGAGATTTGAAGCTGATATGTAGGAACATTGGGGCTCATAATAGGGCCTGTCTCACTGTCCCAGTAGAAGCCATCCCCTAGTCTCATGTCTTCATGCATCTGTTTCAGTCCCAGATTCCCAAGCTTGTCAAAAATGTATAATTGTCAGGAAGGTAGTACAGTAAGTGGGTTAGCAATGTTCCAGAAAGTTTGTAATGTTTGTGAAGAATCTCTCTCTTTCTGTCTCTCTGTCTCTCTCTTGCTTTCTCTCTTGCCCCCCCCCTCCCCACACACCCCCTGTCCCTTATCCTACCCCCTCTCTCTTTTCCAACAAAAGTTCCCAGGCCAGGATCTTATGATGTCCAATGTTATTTTAAAGTTGCTGATTTTTCTTTTTGCTGCAGTGATTTAATTCATCATGTCTGGTTTTGTCAGGTGCTTCTGATGTTTTTTTTTGCAATGCGCAAGTGTTGTTGCTACATTCTGTGTTCTAGTTAGATAGAGGTGCCACTGGTGGCTAGGGGCAGAATTAGAAAGAGGAGCACAAACTATGTATCAGTGAGCCTTATGATCCAGGTTGTAGTGGTAGACATTTTGACTAGCAGTCACAGCTGAATTTTTGAAGAATTCGAGAACGATCCTTGATAATTCTTCAGATCCTTGCAATCCTCGCTATTCCTCACTATTCCTCGGATAATGAAGCAGTCCGAGCCCGCATGCAGCAAGACCTGGACAACATCCAGGCTTCGGCTGATAAGTGGCAAGTAACATTTGTGCCAGGCAATGACCAGCTCCAATAAGAGAGAGTCTAACCACCTCCCCTTGACATTCAACAGCATTACCATCGCCGAATCCCCCACCATCAACATCCTGAGGGTCACCATTGACCTGAAATTTAACTGGACCAGCCACATAAATACTGTGGCTACAAGAGCAGGTCAGAGGCTGGGTATTCTGCAGCGAGAGACTCACCTCCTGACTCCCCAAAGCCTTTCCACCATCTACAATGTACAAGTCAGGAGTGTGATGGAATACTCTCCACTTGCCTGGATGAGTGCAGCTCCAACAACACTCAAGAAGCTCGACACCATCCAGGACAAAGCAGCCCGCTTGATTGGCACCCCATCCACCACCCTAAACATTCATTCCCTTCACTGGCGCACTGTGGCTGCAGTGTGTACCATCCACAGGATGCACTGCAGCAACTCGCCAAGGCTTCTTCGACAGCACCTCCCAAACCCTTGACCTCTACCACTTAGAAGGACAAGGGCAGCAGGCACATGGGAACAACACCACCTGCACGTTCCCCTCCAAGTCACACACCATCCCGACTTGGAGATATATCGCCGTTCCTTCATCGTCACTGGGTCAAAATCCTGAACTCCCTACCTAACAGCACTGTGGGAGAACCTTCACCACACGGACTGCAGCGGTTCAAGAAGGCGGCTCACCACCACCTTCTCAAGGACAAATGGGGATGGGCAATAAATGCTGGCCTTGCCAGCGATGCCCACATCCCATGAATGAATTAAAAGAAAGTCATGTGAGAAAGGCTTGAGAGTTGAGTGTGTTGGGGGGGTGGGGGGGCGGTGGGGCGTGTAAAGGTCCTGATGGAGAAAAGAATTGTTTTTCTAATATTTGCCACCAGTCAGAGGAACATTATCCATAGATAGCTTGGGAGCCAGAGGAATAGAAAAGGGAACAGAAGAAGATAGTCTGTGGTTAGTTATTGAGGAAAAATGTGAAGGAGTCAATGAGCGAGAGGGACGGAAAAATGGAAAGAAATAGAGTTATGACCGACCAAGGGGGAGAAACCGAGCTGGGGATTAAGGGATTGAATAAAGGAACACCAAGTGGAGAGAGAGAGGGGATCTACCCACGTGTTCATATATACAATGAGAAAACTATGAAAAGCCTTGAACTTCGAGGGCTGTTTTTAAGCAGTCAGCTTTTCTGAAGTGATAGAATGTTGGGGTATACTTTCTGCTTAACCTGTGTTAAGCCCATATCCCAATGTACAATCAGTCTAACTCTCAGCCTTCATACGTGAAAACCTTAACACGTGAGACCAGAAATGACTGTTGGTGCCTAAGTGGTTGAACACTTTACACATTGATTTGACATTCCTCTGGTTTCTATTTTAATGGAGGGTTAGTGTTAAAATAGAGGACAGAAGACTATCATACAAAGACGTTAATCATTCGTCAATTATCACCAACACTAATTTCTGGCCTGTATTGCTCTTTTAACACTGTGGAAAAAGCTTTATGGTCTCATATCGAAAATAATCATTACGCACGGCAATCAATAAAAATACCTACAAGTGCAAACGTGGTTTGAAAAACCAGCATAGGGAGCTGATTTTACACACTCGGGTGGACGTGAAGGATTGTCTCCAGTGTGTGGTTTGCAATTTATTACACTTAATATTGATTATTAACGTCACTTCTCACTTTTTGTTATGGATTTTGTCTATTCTGATACAGACAGTGGGTGATAACAAAGGGATCTCCACCACAGTTGTGTAAACAAATAGATTTCAAAGGTACAGAACCCAACTGCGCATGACAACCTGTCCATAAACAAGCCAGCGTCTGCATTATACATTGCAGTGGAATCCTAAATATGCAATTCCGCAGAGGTACGGGAAGGCTTAAGTAAAGCCAGTTAATGCATTCATACCAGGGAACATCTTCCTATCTCAAAAAAGTGGCTGTGATAAGTCTTAAAATAATGCTTCAATTAAGATAACGGTTGGGTATGCCCCAGAAAGTCACTTTAGGAAAGTTTAAAAGCTTTCAAAAGGTGCATTTTGTATGTCACTATTTTGGGGGATAAATGCTAAATAAACACACCCTTAATTGTAACTTTCATAAACCATCAGCTCATCTCAAAACTTTTCTGCCTTAAGTTCACGTGCAACTGACAGTAGGAAGGGGAGGAAACTTCTGACTGCTTTCACCTTCGCCCTCCAACTAATTTGATTGGCTGATTGTTTAAAAAGCTGACGGTCAGCATGCATATTTGTTCCACTGCTTGGTCAGAGAACGACTAATCACCCGGAGATGACTAACTGAGGGGAAAGGGTGAATGAGTAGTCACGGGTCAGAGGGTCAGACAGTGATTGCTTGACTTCCTGACTTGTTCACCGCCCCCCACCCCCAGCTCAAGTTCAAACTGCAGGTGCAGGGTAATGAATGAACACCTTTCCACTCCTCCTCTCCATCCTCAGTACCAAATAGAACAAAAGAAAACTACTGTCAGCCCCCAGCCTGCTTTAAAAGGACAAATGAGCACTGGCGGACATAACTTGAGAATCAGGAAACTACTCTACTATTGCTTGTTGTAGTTAGTGATAAGACAACTATACTAGACATTTAGAAATTCAAACTTGATGCCTGTGGCTTTTGAAGCACAGGAAATGAACACTTAAGCAAAACATTTCACACAGGAGAAAACCCTCTAGAAAACCCCTCTAAGTATCAAGTTTACAATTTAAAGAGAAAACCTGTGTTTTTCAGCTTTCCCTGATCACTAAACCAAAACCTCTGATCTGGCAACACTGCCAAGGAAAGGGAGGGACATGGATTGTAATCCAGTGATTGGGATAAACCCCAGAGGGATATTTTTCGAAGTTTAGAGAGTGGAGATGATCGGGAGTATAATGGTGCTTTAGTTTGATGTAATTATTTGGATTAGTAATGCGAACTGCTTTCAACCTTTGCAGCTGTTAAAACTTAACATACAGTTTTGCATATTTGTGTTCTATGACATTTATCTGTTTTTGGTTCTTGGATCTTTAATAATATTTAACAAGTGGTTAATACTCTATACTCAGTCAAAGTTTTTATATTTGAGTATATTACATTTTCTTTAATTTTCTGACCTCAAATAAAATGTTTTGAACAGTAAATAATTAATTATGCTGACACAAGTAGTCAGCCACTGACAAATTCAGTGATGATGCAGCAAACATACCTTCACTGCAATCAAAATATCATTGCCAAGAAATGAACTTTTTAATGCTTATTCTTCAAAGCTGACCATTTACTGTACTTGCAAACACATTCACGTTGAAAGATCCTGTAGACAGACTATCGTAATGATTATCTGGGCACATGATTAAGTTAATAGAAAGCTAAATGGAAGTGTGTGTGGGGCCATTTTGTTGGGGGTTGCATCCATGTTCTCTGCCTCTCTCCCATTTCTGAGTCCGCATTTCAAAATAATTATTCAAAATTCAGAATTTTACCAGAGACCACAATATTCTTTGCCCCTGTTGTGTAGTTTGAAATGACAATAACCGATGTATAGTTTTATTTATAATTTTTTATTCTTGAACAAGATTTATTTGCCATTTTATTCTTTTTCCAGCTTTTTAGTTAAGCATCTCTTGCTAGCTACTCTTTTTCAGTCTAGCTTTTTCTCTTTTTTTTTATGATGTTTGCATTTTTTTTGCTCTCTGCAGGTTTCAATGCCTCTTGTTTCTTTTGACAGGCCCTCTTGTGCTGTGCTGATTTCTGTTCTTTGTCCTGACACTAATTTCAGTTTCTCTCTCTCATCTTTCTTCCATTCCTTTCTTTGATATGCCCGTTGTTTTCTACCCATCACTGCCTTATAACTGCTTGCTTTCACTTCTAAAGCCATCATGACGATGGCAATTCCCAAAATGCCACCAGTTTCTTTTCATGTATGAATCAGTCGCTAGTGATGATCATCTATCTTAAATATGCTAACTTGACTCAGATGGTAACGCTCTCACCTCTTTAAAAAGTTGTGGATTCAACCCCCACTCCAGGACTTGAGTACGTCATCCAGACTGACACTTCAGTACAGTACTAAGTGAGTGCTGCAGTGTCAGAGCTGCCGCCTTTTTGCTGAGATGTTAAGCTGAGGCCCTATCTGCCTGTTAAGGTGGATGCAAACGATCCATGGTACTGTTTGAATAAGAGCTGGAAGTTCTCAGTGTCCTGGCCAACATTTACCCTCAACTACCACCATCAAAAACAGATTAACTGGCGATTTATCTCATTTGCTGGTTGTTGGACTTTGTTTGCAAATTGGCTGCTGTATTTCCCTATGTAACAATGACTGAACTTCAAAAGGAATTCATTGGCTGTAAAGCACTTTGAGATATCCTGAGGACATGAAAGCAGGAGTGGACTTGCCATATGTAAAATCGTAAATGCTTCCATAGTGCTGTATTATTGGTACCTCCCCTTTTCCCATGAGAATCCCGAAGAATCCTGCACCCTTTGGGGAGCCAGTCAGCCCCTCCATGAAAGGCATTATATAAATACAACTTTGTCTCTTTCTTTCTCTAATCAAACCACATTGTGATGTTGTGCACTACTATTTTGACACCTGATCATCCCACAGTGAAAGTAGTGTTTAACTTTCAAAAAATATCCCACTCTTGACAAAGGTATAACACATGAACAGCAAACCAGACACATGTTTTTGGTCAACTGACAATAGTATTATAAGAAAATAATGACAGAAAATCCATTTTATTTTGCTACATAACTGAATTATTGTTGAAGCCACAAGATAGCTGAGTGACCAATGCTGAACCTGGAGTATTAAGCTTCAAAAGCGGAAAGCTTTGCTGCTTAAAACCAAAATACAATTTTATCCAACGGAAAGAATTTCTTCAAATTACTGTTAATTTTGAAAATGTTAAATGATCATTCCCAATCACAATGTGTGGGAAGGAGTGGATAGCTGCTGCTGTTATTAACGATGTTACATATAATTTTTATTGACCCAAGTCTTTGCAGCTGGTACTGTGACACATGGTGATTGCCTTAGTTGAGCTTCCCCAACAGCTCAGCTGGTTTAAGACTGATGGCAGTGCCATGCGGACCTAAAGGCCCTCGGTTGGATCACCAATTTATGCTAGGTTAGTTGATCTCGGCTAGAGGAGTCACAATTGGCTCGAGTGCCCCGGGTTTAGAAGAGAAGTGGCTAAGATTCCCGTTCCTGATCACTAATTCTGCTGGTAGTGTATATGTGTGATTGTCGGATGAGGACTTGGCTGTGATACCGTTGTAGTCGAATAACGTGCTGATACTCTGCCTTGGCTAACACTTGGGTAAGATACTGGAGAGCAACCAAAAGAGTTGATGCCTTCAGAGAGGATGAAGGGAGAAAAGGGAAGCAAGTTGGAAGAAAAAGGAGGGGAGAAAAAGAAAAAAATTCAATTTTTTCATTCCCCCTTTTCTCCCTCTACAACCATTCATTTCCCTGTAAAACAGTTTAATACTTACTTCCAAGCCTTTACCACCACAACTGCATTAATGGCTACTAGGAGATACACAAAAGTAGGCTGAGGTGATTGGCCTCAAGATTGTCCCTCTCTCCCTCTGGTTGCATTCTGCTTGTTAGCTCCCTGTCGTGGTGTAGTTGACATTGTGAATTCAATGTACTGGGAATTGTGAGTGTGAACTCACTCCCAATCCTTTCACTCTGCATTTACAGTGGATTGGGGCTCTAGCTCAGAACGTTACTGATGTCATCCTCAAGGTAATAGTCTGAGTATTCTATTTAAAAATTGCACTTAGACAAAGTTTTGACAAAGTTGACAGCAGATATATGATGTGCTTTTAACATTTTAATTGCTTGAAAGTCAAGTGTTCTTATGTTGTCACATGTTCTAATAGGTACCAAATCTATAAAATAGCTTTGATTCCTGGTGCTAAAGTTGTTGAGCGCACAACAGTAAAGCTTCCTACTTCTCCTGACCAGCTTGGTTCTCCGGTTGAATGAAAACTCCTTCATTTTTGTTAAATACCTCTTCGGCAATTGCATGTTCCTTTACCACCTCTAAAACAAAACTGTTCCTCACTTAATTCCCAATTCAGTTTCCTTTTTGTATTCTTTCTTGTGTGATTCTTAGCAGCACTTTGTGTGGCTTCTCAGACTGATGGTTCCTTGTTTTGTACATTGTGTGCCCTTTGTTTTCTTGAAGAGTGTTATGAATATACATCTGGCAAGGTCTGTAGGATTCCTGAACTGTACGTCATATTACAAAGTGGAGAGATCACACATTGCCCAAATCTTGCACTTACCCAGTGTCAAGTGAGGCACTCAATCCACCATCATCACCTGATACAAGCCCCCTCAACCCCGTCAACACACAATAATTAGTGCTAACAAAATGTATTGACGTATGTAAACCTTAATGTACACATCTGCAAGTACCATGTAATGTAACCTGTGATGTATCATTGTGTGAGAAAGCATGAAATAAAGCTAATTCAATAAAACAGGATATGAGCTTATTTTAATTTTAAAAAAAAGACTGTGTGTGTGTGTGTGTGTGTGTGTGTGTGTGTGTGAGTGTGAGTGATCTTTCACGATTTCAGGGCATCCCAAACGTTTAACAGCTAATGTAAAACCACTTTTGAAGTGTAGTCACTGTTGTAATGTAGGAAACACGGCAGCTAATTTGCAATCAACAATGAAATGACCAGATCATCTGTTTTATGTGTTGGTTGAGGGATAAATGTTCACCAGAACAACTGGAGAATTCTCCTGCCCTTCTTTGAATAGTGTTGTGGCATCTTTTACAGACACCTGAGAGGGCACCTCAGTTTAACATCTTATCCGAAAGACGGCACCTTTTAAGTGTAGTCCTCCCTCAGCAGTGCACTGAAGTGTCAGCGTAGATGATGTGCTCAAGTCTCTGGTGTGTGAGTTGAATCCATGACCTCCAGGCTGAGAGGTGAGAGTGCTACCACTGAGCCATGGCTGAACACCTATCTAGATCTAGACAAAAAATCAAAACAAGTTAAAGCTATTAGAAATGTGAGAACCAATGGCATTTGGACTGTATGGGATTTTCGTAGTCCTTGGTTGTAACAAAAAGCTTGATTTCTATTAATTTATTCCAAATGCTCTGCTTATATAATGTTTAGTTTTCAATCTTGATGTATAATTTTTTCACCTGTTTTGAATTCATGCATCAACTTTTGCCAATGCAAATGGTGTATACTTGATTGCAGCATCTTTAGCAAACAGACTTATCTTGTGTCAACTAAAAAGATCAAGTGTCCCTCAGATCATTGAGTTATCTTTCCAGAGAGCTGGCATCGTACCTTTTTTGTCAAAGATCTGAAAAGGGGAATTTTTTTTCCACTTTCCCTCCAATTTTTCTATGCTCTCACGAACAGGCAGACTCTTGGCATAATAAGATTGCACAAGCGCCAGCCTCCATCCAGTACCTCACCCAAGTGATCACTCCATGTTTGAGCCTTGACAGTGAACATCAGGCTATTTGACTTTGGGAGACATCACAGCCAAGTCCAAATCAGTCCTCATCTGACATCCACCTTTGCACTTTCCAGCATGGTTCAATGGACAGTGGGGTCACAGTCTCAGGATACGGGATAGGACATTTATGGCTGAGATGAGGAGAAATTTCTTCACTCAGAGGGTGGTGAACCTGTGGAATTCTCTACCACAGAAGGCTGTGGAGGTCAAGTCACTGAATATATTTAAGAAGGAGCTAGATAGATTTGTAGACACAAAAAGCATCAAGGGGTATGGGGAGAGAGCGGGAATATGGTATTGAGATAGAGGATCAACCATGATCATATTGAATGGCGGAGCAGGCTCAAAGGGCTGAATGGCCTACTCCTGCTCCTATTTTCTATGTTTCTATGAACAGCAGTGGGAACCCTGGCTGATTATTTCCCCTCCCCCAGCCCAGGGACACAGAGGCCAATTTAAGATCCTTGCACCACTTTGTCTGATATCAGTCAATGCAGGTTGGGGACAAATGAAAGACTTTTAAAAAAAAAAGTTGTACTTCCTGTCCAAAGAGCATTTTATGTCACATGCAATTAAAATAAAAAGCTAAATACACATAATGCTCGTCAAATGTACTTCTGAAATACTGTGGGCATGTTGGTTTTGATTCTCTAAGTGCACTTCCATCAGTGCGTAGCACATTTTAGTTGGACAGTGATCTTCAACATGTCTTTCTCCTGGCATAAAAGAAAACAAAATAAAATCCTGAGGGCTCTGTAATTTTGAAATACTTTTTGCTACATTTTTCCATCGTCCTTTTGATGTCTTCCAAGTTTTATGAATAAAGGTCACAAAAATCAGCGAGAGATTGCCTGGTATGCATTATGGTAATTTTAAATGACCTGGTGGCAGAATTTGTAGGTGTGTACGCTGCCTGGCCAATCAGGAGTGTGTGCATGTCCTCCCCCGCACTCAGTGTAAGTGTGTAGGATTCGTGACTTGGTAAAGGCACTGCAGCTGCATTATCAGGGGGAATGTTATCATGTCAGACAATGCAGTACCTTCGTTCATTTGGGAATACCCGAGCATCCTGTCGGCTTGACTCTATAATCACAATCTTGTCTTGGTTTGACTCCTGTTCATTGTGAATATATTTTCAGAGCTCTTGTTAATTTTAATTTTTTTTTTAAGGATCTTTGTTAAATTATATTTTTCTCCTTTATGACTTTTGCATGCTTCACCTTACTATTAAAATGTTAAATACCAAGTTCTTTTACCAGTTTATTTCAACATACCTCAAAGAGGTCTTGTCTTCATGATGGTGTTTGTTTGGCAAACATTTCACTGCTTGGGGAGGAAAAAGTGCCTGAGAATCCATAACCTCTTTTGCTTGTTTGGTTGGGATTTTGGGAGACCTATGTCCTGTGAGCTCCCTGATACCAGCATCGTGAGCTGACTCACTGAATTTACACTATTAAATCCAGCCACCTTATCTCAGCAGCAGAATTAGTGAAGAAAAAAGGTTTTCCATTGTTTTTTGCAGGGAAAGAAAATGGTCTTTAAGGCAAAAATATGGTCAGGCACACCTTTATAAAAAGAGATATTTAATGTTCAGAATGAGCCATGAGCTGAATTAAAAGATTGAAGTCGTCTGAATTTGGCTATTAAAGCTTTCAGGAACTCCTGAATTTGTACCATTTCACGATTTAAATCTGCCTGTCTTTACTAAAATAAATGTGTATATGTGTCTATTTCTGAATTACACTTTTTTTTGTCCCTTGCCTTCCACCTCCGTAACATTGCCCATCTCTGCCCCGCCTCAGCTCATCTGCTGAAACCCTCATCCATCCCTTTGTTACCTCCAGACTGGACTATTCCAATGGCCTCCTGGCCGGCCTCCCATCTTCCACCCTCCATAAACTTGAGCTCATCCAAAACTCTGCTGTCGGGGACCTAACTCGCACCAAGTCTCGTTCACCCATCACCCCTGTGCTCGCTGACCTACATTGGCTCCCGGTCTGGGAATGCCTCGATTTTAAATTTCTCATCCTTGGTTTCAAATCCCTCCATGCCCTTGCTCTTCCCTATCTCTGTAACCTCCTCCAGCCCAACACCCTCCGAGATCTCTGCAATCCTCCAATTCTTGCCTCTTGCACATCCCCGATTTTAATCGCTCCACCATTGGCGGCCGTGCATTCAGCTGCCTAGGCCCTAAGCTCTGAAATTCCCTCCCTAAACCTCCTTCGACCACCTATCTAACCTATTCTTAAAAGTTGACATGGTCTCTACTTCAATCACTAACTCTGGTGATGCCTTCAACAGCCCTCACAACCACCATGTAAAAAAGTTTCTCTTGTTCTTTGTCCTAAAATTCTTACATTTGATCTTATATCAATGCCCCCTCATTCTAGACTCTTCAACCCCTGCAAACATTCTTTCTATCTACTGTGTCCCACCCTGTCATAATTTTGAACACCTCTATCAAATCACCCTATAATGTCCTCTGTTCTAACAAAAATGACCCCACTTTTTCAAGGCTTTCTTTGTACTTATATTTCCTGATGCCAGGCAGCATTCTAGTGCTGTTCCCTCTCTACTGGCCACATCTGTCTCTACTCCAGCTTATCACTCATTTAAAATCATGATCTCTATTGTAATTTCTCTTTTTGCATGGCATTTCACAACTGTTGCAGAAAGCTCCTTTTCTCATCACTAGTGGATCTTTCCTGGTGTTGCTGACGGCCAATTGGAGCATAAGCTGTCTCTCGAGGATGGGAGTATTATAACCATGTAACACACTATGTAGTATTCTGCTTTTAAGGATATATAGTCTAATTGTTCGTAATATCTTTAGGCCCTTTTGTGCTTAATTGCTTTTAAAGACATTATAAGTCATAATTTCAATAAAGCAATTTCTGTTATTGGGGTAATTTGTCTGTGGATAAGAAATAATTGGCTTTCTTTGTCTTTTTCATCCATTTTTAAAAAAAAGTCTAACTCCTGAAATCAAACTTGAGGGGAATCGAGCAGATTTCCTGTGACATTTCTCACGGTGAATAGACACAAAAGAAGACACTAATAGCATTCCACCCATCGTAGGCAGTCCTACAATTAAACTTAATGATTCTGACACCACTTGCATGGAAGCTCAAATCAAATAAATGACCAAGAACAGATGTGTAACCAAGGGTGTCACATGAGCTATGGATGAAATCCACAAAGTGCTGACAGGCAATCAGGAGGTAATCAATGAATACAGGGGAGGCCTCCGTTTCGAAAATGGGGTATTGCACACTGGAAATAAGAAAAATAGGGAACATTCTTTATGAATGGTGTAGGACTGGCTACAGGGAAGGCTCAAAGAGGCCTGCGAATGATGAACTTGACACTTACCATGTCCAATCATTGCAGAGCAGCAATCAACAAAACAAACAGAATGCTGAACAATGTTGCCATATTAGTAGAGAATTTTACAACACCAAGTTATAGTCCAGCAATTTTATTTTAAATTCACAAGCTTTTGGAGACTTCCTCCTTCCTCAGGTACCTGAGGAAGGAGGAAGTCTCCAAAAGCTTGTGAATTTAAAATAAAATTGCTGGACTATAACTTGGTGTTGTAAAATTGTTTACAATTGTCAACCCCAGTCCATCACCGGCATCTCCACATCATATTAGTAGAGGATAAGGCTGAGACTGTCATGCTGAAGCTGTTTGGTGCTCAACTGTTTGGCACTGTGTTCATATCTGGTCATCAAAGTACAAGAAAAACATCCAAGCTATAGAAACAGTGCAGAGAAGGACCACAAGGTTGATCCATAGTATTAGAGGACTGTGCTATGAGAAAAGATTAGAAAGACTTGGACTCTTCAGGCTTGAAAGGAGGCAAATGATCTCTCTCTCTCTCTCTCTCTCTGTCATTTGCTGAGGTTTCAAGAACTCATTTGCCTTGGCTCTCCCAAGCCCATTCTCACTACTTTTTCTCAACCTGAACATGAAGCCCTGTGACATTCTGACATCACTATGCTGCCGATTGTGGGAAAGAATTGTTTGGAATCCCTGGTTGCTGAAGAACGATTTACAGTGTAGTCATGGATGAGCAATTCAGGCTTGAAACCCCAAGCTGATTCAAAGTATGATTAGGATGTTTGAATTATCCAATAATTTGAATTAAGAGGAGTAGACTGTATACTGGTTTCATATAGATAAGATAGAATATTCTCTTACCCCGTTTGAACCTTCATCAATAAAAATGAATGACAGTGCTACCTGGTTACAGGCATTTGGCTTTACTTATTGGCATAAGTTCACTCAAAAGTCGCACTATTGAAGCAGAATCTGTCTTTAATCTTGAAGTACCAATATGATGCAAGAAAAATCACACTTAAATCAATACTCTTTGACATTGTATGATCCAGCTTTTGTGTGATTTTAATTCACTGCCTCTAATTGCTCCCTCCACTACTAGTGGAAGTACCAATACTTCTTCATACTGTTTACATGGCTCAAATGCTCTTTCCAGAGATAACCCCAAGTTTCATAGGACAAATCTATAATTGTGCTACTGGGTGTTTTTCGTAGTTCAATTGAACATAGTTTTAAAATTTCATAAGTCCACCATTATAGTTTTCTCAAAAGCCCAGCAACAACCCTGAATTATTGTACCTTTGGCTGTACGCTTGCCTTAGTTCCCCATAGAGATTGTTTTCCACTAGTCCCGAATGTTTTGCTTGACAAGATGCTGAAAGTAGTTTACTTTTTTTGAATCTGTTCTTTGTTTTTGTAAAAATGAAAAATAAAAGTATTGTCACAAATCATGCTTTACTGTGCATTTGGTCACCAGAAGAGTAGGCGTTCCAACTTTGTATTTTACAAAACCAACAAAAATGCTCAGTTTTTCATAATTGGCAACAATAATCTTCAAATGAGCAATATTTTTTTAAAAAACGATTGCACGATGTAGTGTATCTTTTTCCTTTCCCACCGCCCCCTCAAAATAGCCTTTCAGTAGAGCACATATCCATTTTTATTTTGATCATGTATGGATGTTATTCTCCCACGGATACCTGTTTAGACACCAAACCAGTACAAGCATAAGAAATAGGAGCAGGAGTAGGCCAATCGGCCCCTCGAGCCTGCTCCGCCATTCAATAAGATCATGGCTGATCTGATCCTAACCTCAAATCTAAAGAATACAAGAAGTAGGAACAGGACCCGGCCACTCAGCCCCTGGGCCCGCTCCGTCACCCACAGGGCCTTGACCGATCCGAACTCAGCTTCATGTCCAATTTCCTGCCCGCTCCCCGTAACCCCTAATTCCCTTTACTTCTAGGAAACTGTCTATTTCTGTTTTAAATTTATTTAATGATGTAGCTTCCACAGCTTCCTGGGGCAGCAAATTCCACAGACCTACTACCCTCTGAATGAAGAAGCTTCTCCTCATTTCAATTTTGAAAGAGCAGCCCCTTATTCTAAGATTATGCCCCCTAGTTCTAGTTTCACCCATCCTTGGGAACATCCTTACCGCATCCACCCGATTAAGCCCCTTCACAATCTTATATGTTTCAATAAGGTCGCCTCTCATTCTTCTGGACTCCAATGAGTAGAGTCCCAATCTACTCAACCTCTCCTCATATGTCCGCCCCCTCATCCCCGGGATTAACCGAGTGAACCTTCTTTGTACTGCCTCGAGAGCAAGTATGTCTTTTCTTAAGTATGGACAAGCATGCACAGACATACAAATGTCAACTGAATTTTTTGCATTATCGAAGAGCTAACAGGACCTTTGTCTTTTAGTGAATATTAGAGATTAAAAACTCATTTTCCACAGTTGTGCTACAGCTCGTGCAAAGCTGAAGTGATGTGTGACTACCCCCTGGAGCTGATTTCAAGTCAGTTGTTTAAATTTGACTAGGGCTATTTTCCATCCTATGCAGATTTTGTTGCAAATCTAAAAACTGATCCCTTATATTTGCATTGTAATGCACTTGTACAATAGTGCTGTACACTATTACTTTAAATTATGTTTTTTGTCCCCAATGTATCAATTATGGATTCATTTTTTAATGCAAGTTCTCAATTTTAAAAAAAATCTCCAAGTCTTTTAATTGTAAATGGACTAGATAATCTCTGTTTGTTTTAGCCAAGATACGGTGTTAACTGATGGTGATTTTGTGGACTGAATACCAGCTGCTCTGAGAGAGATTTTCATGTTAATTTTACTGATCACTGACTCCTCACAAAACTTTATATTCATAGCACAGTGCTGTGTCCCAGGGATAAGTATTATTTAGTGGAGGGAAAGCATGATTGAATGAATAATAAATGCCGGCTTCTTCTAAAGCATCAGTCAAGACTTTCCTCTCTCTTGTGCCTCCACTTTATTGCATTCTCTCGCAGTGGATTACTTCTCCTGACTGCTGAGCTGGTTAAAAGGAGATGAGTTAAAAGCGCTCGCTGTACCCTGCTGTAAAATCTGGTTATGATGTGCAGCAAAATTAAAGCCTAAGAATAGAATCTGTCTTCCTAGCATCCTCGGGCAAGCTTTCCTTGGTACCAGGATTAGAAAGGCAGAATAGATTTTCTGTAGTTTACATCACCAGCTGTAGTCACGAGTTACACACGGTGGATTGTGCTGCAGATTTCCTGAGGGCATGTGCAGGTGAATGCAGTATTTCAGATGGCTGTTAGGAGTAAACTCTTGGCAACGTATTTTAAGAAAGATAACGGACAACCTTGTTTGATTTTAACTTATTATGTGGATCACAGTGACTTGCCTGTTTTTAATTCTGACCTTATTTGTGATTTATATGGTTCAGATTTTCCTTTCCAAATATTAAAATTTGCCACATGATATTCTGGGTATGCTTTGGTACAAACCACACCTATTTATTAGGAAAATTGGCAGAATTAAAATTTTCCTTTTCTGATAGGTGGGTAGATATTACACCCAGGTTCAATTGTCAGTACTGTCCTATTTTTAGGGGGAACTAACTGGTGAAGAGGGTTGGACACTGGCCTTTCACTTCTGAGACTTAAGTTCACAATCAACCCAAACTGATGGAGCGAAGGTTTAGTCTGTCTGCTGGCTGTAAGGGTCCTAAATAGAATGGGTTTGGGGCAGTTTCTAGTGAGCATGGGCTCAAAGCTGAAACGTTGACCATAAATTTGCACCAAATATGCAGCCTCACATGGGATGGTTGGTGTGGAACATAATCAAAGGACAGACTGTTGCAGTAGGTGCTGTTCCTCTGATGTTGGAGCAAAGACATGTTGGGATTAGAGAGAGCATCATTTTGCATCTAACCTGGCTGTTCTGTCATGTGGACGTGGTTTACACTGATAGTAGGATAGCTTGACACTGACAGTGTGCCCACAATGAAATGTTCTGTTCCCCAGCACCAACATCCTCACTTTGAGGAGCGCACACATTCTCAAAACAAATTTCTCACAAGTATGTATGTTTTTGAAAACTGTTGTTCCCATTTTACAGTCACTAGCACCCTTTTTTAGATAATGCCCCGCCCTCCTCCGGCACCGTGCACTATTATCTAGCTAAGCAGATGGGTGCTGAGCTGCTCCTGGCTCTTCGCTGATACCATCCTGTCGCCATCTACTCGAGATGATGGCTGAGATTAAAGGAGAAACTGTGCTCATGGTTGAAAAGTAAACTAGTTGTTCACAATGACACAGCAGATACTTGCGTTCCCTTCGCTGAAGAATAGGCGGTTCTGAAGCAGGAACTGTGCTAAAGGTGGGTGGCTCTACTGGGGCTGAAGATCACCCTCCAGTAAAAGTAAACGTGTCAGCTGAATGGAGGGAGGAGTGGGGAGGGGAGTTGCTGATCGTATCATTGTAGTCACTCAGGTCTCTCATAGTGTTGATTCATTCAAATGAAAATTAGATAGATTTCTTGTAGAAAATAACATTTTGGGATACAGTATATGAGTATTTTGAGACATGACATGTGGTAAGCGTAGCACACTTAGGAGGAACAGGTGATTTTGGGCCTATGGTTCCCAAAGCTCTCCACCACTGGGAGTTTTCATTGTTTAATGTCTGGGTCTGTTGTAGACTAATTGATAGAGATTGATTGCCACGAATAGTCAACAGCTCCATTATCGTTGTATCATACGACTACTAGGATGGTAGGAGGCGAACTAGATGGACCTTGGGTCTTTCTCCGTCTAGCAATTCCTATGTTCCTATACCTCAGTACACAGGAGGATCAAGTTTGCTGCTATCAAGAGGAAGGCAAAGGTATAAATGTACAACTATTCTCCCTCATCTAAACCCTGCAGTGCATTTGGACTCCCAGAGGAATATTCCACCTCATTACGTTGGTTGCTTCCAGCATTTAGATCACTAAGAGTAATGAAGAAAAGTACTGGCAGGAAAAAAAAATACTAGAATATAATTTAAAACTCAAAAATCCAAACAACTTACCAGCAACTAAAACTGTAATCTACCTTTTAAGAAGTCTACTTGAGCAGTCCAGGTCCCAGGACTCACTGTATGGGTGAGGTGTATGCTGAGGGTGGAGCCTCGTCTTACGTCATGAGATTTAACCTGGACTGGTCAAATCATTATCCTGATAAATAATTATGATAGTAGTGTGGCCTCATTTTCTCCCCCCAGTTTGGCCGCCACAAAAATCAGTGCACTCTGCATTGCGCATATGACTCCATATGCCCATTTTATGCCCTGCATCCACAACCAGTGAGGCTCCAGGTTGCCGGCTGAGTATTGCAAAATTGGTATCTAAAAGTGATCTGGGGTAATTCCTCTTCATTGCCCTTCCTTCCACATGGGAGAAGACCTGGGCTTCATTTACCACCACCTCCTAATGGACAAGCTTAGATCAGAAATGTTTGCACAAGGAATGATATGGCTCTTTGCACTAGGATACCAACACTAGAACAATGTGCCACTGGGTTTCTCCACTAACAGAAATATTCCACAAGTGCAAATGAAACCTAATTGAAATAAGATTTTTCATATTTTTATTTTTTATTTTTATTTTCATACTTTGATCTCCATGATATATCACTCAGCCTTTCAGCTTGGGAAGGTGAGCTGGGCCAGGCTGCAGATTTCTTAATGACTGTAATCAGCGCTGCTCTGTTAATCGCTAACAAGAGAGATGTGCTCAGTGAGAGGACCAAATTATTATTTTTTTCTTTCTCCTGTTCCATTTCTACCAGACACTCAACCTACAAGCCTCACTGAAAAATATGAAAAAAGGTGAATTCCAGCGGCAGAATTTGACTGTCTGCAAATAACCATCTGGCTGGCTGGGCTGCCACTCACAACTAGGCCACTAAAGAATAGTTCAATTGGGTCACAAGCTGAAAGTGACTAAAGTGAATTTGTGATCTTGCAATTGACAATCATATTAACTGAGGAAATCATTCTCTAGATTTCGAAAGACAAAAAAAGCCTTCCCATTAAAGAGTAGATCACTGATTCTAGATACATCCATGGTGGAACACAGCGCACAGCAACGTAATGGACAGGTGGCATAGTATGACAGTTTGTAGAATCTGAAAACTGAGGCCATTGGCCAGGGCATTCATTTAGTCTTGCTTTCATTGAACTTTTTTGTGTATGTAGATAATGAATCATCATCAATTTGCAGTGGGCCATATAATTATTCACTCCTAGAGGCAGAGAATGCTCTGCTAACTCTTGTTGATGAGACATTGACCAAAATAATTGTGCACTTACTATACAAGCAGTGTGGATTATTTTTTAAAATTTGGTGCCCTCAGTGTTAGTTTTTAGTGGAGTGGCTTCTCGTAGTCAATTATAGAGAAGCAATGTTACAGACGACAACTTACACTTGTGCGGTTGGTGAACAGTGTGTGGCAATGGATAATGCAAAGAAAGGGTTAATACAATCCAGTGGGTGTTCAATATCCCATGTACTGATCCTTGCACACTCTACATGGGTAGACTTATGGCTGCCAGCATTTTATAAATCAAACCTGCACTTGTCATGCTTTATAGCACAGCCAATTCATTTTTTTATTGAAAGCAATGAAGGGCAATCAGGGTAGAGAAACTTGTATTGGTTGGTCACATTGGGTCTCACAGGCCCAGAAGGCAAGGGCCCACATTGTTTTCTTTTGGACAAAGAGATACAAAGATGGCCAACCTCTTAAAAGAATCTTGCAAGAACTTCCCGAAAATTGAAGAATAAAATTTATGCTAAGAATTCTAAATAAATTGAGAGGTGTGAGTGTTCACAATAGCATTGTGATTTTGGAATACAAGTAATCCCTGAAGGACCTTGGCTTACTCAATGCATAAGTCAGTGGTGTTCCTTTGGTTTTGAATTAGAACACAAACCCAGAAATTATGTAAACCTCCTCTTGCCCTCTGTGGCATAATTTCTCTAGGGCTGTGGTATCAGTACTGATGTCTTTTCTACAAAGTGCAGAAATCACTTCATAAAAAATTACAGTATGGGGTAAATTCACAGATCTCGCACTCCCATGAAGAGCTGCACTCAAAGGAAGCATAGGTTGGAGAATTAGTGCCTCTGAGTGTTGTAGCCCTGTCTCCAGTTTGCTCTCCCTTCAAGTGTGGCTCCCTGCTGAAAGCATGGGATCTGTGAACTTACCCGTATATATTCAGAATCCAGGAAAAATATTCATAAAACTGTGCTTAAATAATATAGTTTTCCCCAAGTTTTGCCTTTTGTCTCCTGCACCTATCCTTTACCACCATAAAAGGGAATAGATCCTTCCAAAAAATTCCCCATAGATTAATGGTTACCTGACAGTGACTATGACTAGGGAACCTCATTGAGGGGTTTAAGTGTAAAACACATTTGATACCTGGGATTGCTAATGAACTGTTGACTCTTTGAGGGGTTCAGGTGATTTTGTCTTCACATTTTATATTTATCCAGATCCTGAGATGAGATTATGGCCTTGTATCACTCCAGGTGTACATATTTTATAAGAATGAGTCACCCATGTGCTGTGAAATGTATGGGGATGCTATGATTCAGTTTTTATGTTTTTTCTGACTCAGCTTCCCATACATAATAACTTCTACAGTGACTTGCACAATAATCTCACTCTTATGATGATGTAGATTATGCAAGTTTATCAATTGATAATGAACTGCTCATCACAGGAATTAGTATAATCATATTAAAGGTAATCAAGTTAAGAGGTTCAGATGATATAATTATGAACATCACCTGGACCCAAGATTGCATTACTGGCACAAGTTCACTTAAGGGCATGTTATTATTTTTAATGTACAAATGATCATCTTTAGTTTTAAATTGGTTTTGAGGATAGAAAGGGTTCTCGTTAGATGTGCAGCTTTAAAATGCTGTTTGAAGATTAAATAGTCCTTCATCTCAAAGGGCAAAGGGTATCATCAGTTCAATCATGTTGAATCTCAAGGTGTACAGATCATGTGACAGGACCTATAATAATGCCACGTTATTTTAACAGTAAATCAGTAGAACGATCACAATCTTGTATAACAGAAAATCACTATCTTTCTCGGGCCCCTAAATCATCAGTCATGGTTACTTTATATTATCCAGATACAACTGTAGAAAATGCAATTTCTCCTCACCCTTACCTTTTCTGACATCCCTGTGAATGTGCTGTAACAGTAAGCAATAGAGTTTACTCAAGGTAATGCATTTTGGGAGGAAAAACAAGGCATGGGAGTATGAACTCAATGAAAAGATGCGGAAGGGTGTGGATGAGCAGAGAGATTGAAGGATGCAAATATATAATGTCTTGAAAGTGAGAGTGAAGACAGACAAAGCTTTAAAAGGCCAATGTTTTGGTTTTAGAAATAGGGGCATAGAATTCAGGAGCAAAGCTGATAAATTTGTGCAAAGCAATAACCACAGAGTACTGTGCAGTTTTGGACACCCTATTATACAAAAGATATTAAAACCAGAGAGAGTGTACAGTGTGGATTCCATGGATGGGAAACTATAGTTGTAAGAAGAAACTTAAGATACTAAGACTATTTCAGCTGGAGAAGAAAAAGCTAAGAGGAGATTTAATAGAGGTTTTCTTTTTAAAATAATACGGTTTGATAAGGCGAATAGGAAAAGACTGTTCCCTCTGGTTGGGGAGTTATTGATGTAGGGTCATCAATTTTAAACTGTCACTCAGTGTGAGGAAATTTAGAAGAATGTTTTTACACTGACTTGTTAGAGAATGGAATGCTTTGCTATGGAGGGTAGTTGAGGCAGAGACCATTGTATCTTTTAAGCAAAGTGTAGATAAACATTTAAAGCAGGAAAAGATACAGGGCTATGGGAAGACAGTAAGGGTGTGGGATTATTTTTAGATTGCTCTAGTAAAGAGCCAACACAGATATGATGGCCCAAATGGCCTCTTTTTGTGGTTAAATTTGTAACAGAAAACATTGAAGTCTGTCCCGATCAGTCAACGGGTAATTGCTGCAGGTGGCATGCAACAGAGCTGTACAGAAAGTCCCAGGTTCAGTTCGAGGTCTGTGCTGAGTTAGCTGGTCTCATGGAGGCAGCTGCAATTGATCTTAGTGTTTTTTGGGCTAAAGACAAGAAAAATCAACCAGGATTCCCTCTTTAATCACTATCCATTGGCCCCTGCTGAAAAGTGAGTAGTGTACCTGTGGATAACGGATGAGAGCTGTCGAGGCACATGTGAAAACTGGCCAACTGTTCAAGTGGTGAAAGGTGGCCAATGTCGCTGGAAATATACCTCCGACTGAGTCACCGTTTTCAGAAGTGGAGAGGAAATTGTGGGGGGGGGGAGAAAACCAAAATTGATCGAAAGAAGTGTTAAAGTAAAATATTAACTGGATTCATGAAGTGAATGAGTTTTTGATGTTTTTCTCTTGCAGATCCTACACAATCTTCATGTGTCAGATTAATTTAAAATTACTTGAGATCTACACATGGATAGATATCTTGCAATATGTGGAGAACAAGTTACAATCTAGAGAAATTAAAAAACTGATGGAATTGAAGAGATAAGCAGGAAACTGCCCTGTCAGAGGATTAATCATGTGGGAGACAGCAGTCATTGCTGCTCAGAAGCAGCATTAAGAGGTTCTCTCAATAATGTTAGGTGTTCTTTGCTGTGTGATGGTGGTGATGCAGTCATGAAGATATTCACGCTGACAAAGGCTTAATAGAAAATGTTGGAAATGAGAAAAATCACACAACCTTGCTGTAACAATTTAAACATGGAAACCAAGCTGAACAAGGTTGGTGAAGTGATGGTGCACCAACCTTGGGAGGGAATTTCAGCTGAAAATTAAAGCTGGAATTGTACATGTAGTTTGTACCTTTTCCTTATGGTAGACAAAATCCTTTTTGTGGAGTTTTAGGTCTTAAAAATCAACAACAACTTGCATTTATATAGCACTCATGACATAGATAATATGTCTTGCATCTGAAATTGGGACTTTGTGTACGGCTCTGTTGCAAGTCACCTATAGCAATTACCCGCTGACCGATCAAGATAGACTTCAATGAGCAGGAGAGTAGACGGGAAGCGAAGCTAAGTTAGGGAGGGGCTTTGAAAGCATGTTCAAAGAAAAACGTTTAAAGGAGATTTTTGGGAGGGAGAAAGGTGGAGGGTTCTTGGGAGGGAATTTCAGAGGGTTGGGTTATGGTGGTGGAGCAGCAGAAGGGGCGTATGGGACGTACGACTGCAGAAAATCACAAATAGTGCAATAAATTTTAACCTGCAGTTAAAGCAAATAAAACAAAGGTAACTGCACACTGTGTAAGGGTGAAAGCAGGATTGCTGTGAGGGGATGGGGCAGCTGTCAAAACGTCATCGACCGCATTGTTGAGGTGTTGGGAAGTCAGCAGTCCATCTGCACGTTGCTTACTTGCCAGACTCCAGCCATCCCCCTATTACCCTGAGTCTATTGGAGTTGGTTTAAATCCCACACAAGGAAGTTTCATATCTCTGATGAGCCCAGAGGAAGATCCTGAGCAGAGGTGAAGCACTTCACTCACAGGTAGAGAGGTATCATATTGTTCCAGTATAAACTATCACCTTATTGCACTAATGGGGCCATTTCCGGTGTGACCTGAAATCTTAACTTGTCATTGCTGGTGTAATTTTTATAATGTTGAATTGCATTATTTAAAACTCTACACATCACTAGAGTTTATTGTATATGAATGAGCTGAATTTGCTTGGAACTATATATCAAGGTAAATATAGTTACTGGTATATAGTTTGTCACAGAAGGTTTGCAGAACCCTCTGTGCTCATGTTTGTTCTTGTATAGCAGTTTATAATGTCTGAACAGTACTTCTACCATAACTATCCTAAACTTGCTAGAAATCACAAACGGTAACTACTCAGCTATTTTTTTGGCATTAGTTTTTGACTATATAATGATCACTGCTTTGACCATGGCTTTGTAGATTCATAAGGTAAAACTGTTCATTTTTTTTAAAAAAGCATTGCATTCTCAAATATGAAATCACTGAATATGATATGTACGTTAATTCTTAGAGCATTATAAGTTTTCTTTTGTCACCTTCAAGATCATCCACAAGAATATTTGATGTTTACTTTGTGTTACTAGAACTGATTAAGTGAGTTAGCTTTCGAGCATAAAGATGTCAGTCTATGTCACATGTGTTCAAAGAGTTAGTATCATTCAGCTGTGTTTCATTGTTCATGTTGTGATGGTACCATGCAAACCAGGGAATACTTCATTGATTCTCATGGTCCTTATGATATATGGATTGGGCAGCACACTGCCCCTAAAGTAATTGTGTAATGCCCTAGGGTCACTTAACTCAATGGTCAGACGTTTTGAATTCAAGACCTGGCCTTATGTGCAAGCCCCTGAACTGGGCCAAATATCCAATCATCATTACTAAGGCTTTCTCAAAGGATTTCCTTCAGTACAAATGCTGAAAATTGACTGAGATAGGTTAAGAAAGTAATGAGAATTTGAGATGTTCCCTGAAGATTTCTCCTGCACAGTATCTCTTGATTGACTTGTTGAGAACTAATTGAAGCAAGCTTCTATTGAATATTCATACTCTCGTGAAAGGTGTTTGAACTTGTATTTGAAATGGATAAATTTTGGCACGTGCAAGGTTTTCTTTTGAATATATATAAACATAGTAGATATGTCAAAAAGAAGAATATTTGCATTGTATTCCACCCTGTATTACCATTTTGCCTTCTGTTAATGAAACAGGAAGACTTGTTTATGGACATTTCATTATTGTCTAAATAACACAGTGCTTCATTAGATATATTTTGGGAATAAAGCAAAATACTGCAGATGCTGAAATAAAAATAGAAAATGCTGGAAACACTCAGCAGGTCAGTCAGCGTCTGTGGAGATAGAAATAGTTAATGTTTCAGAGTTCTGACTAAGGGTCAGCGACCTGAAACGTTACCCCTAACTTTCTCCACAGATGCTGGGTGTTTCCAGCCTTTATTATATTTTACTATAATTTGGGGTTTGGCATAGGATGCAACACTATCTTGAGGTGGTGGTCTCTCCTCAGCTTTACATTGATTGCAATATAACTGCAACCTTTGCTAAGCCATTTCCTTAAACTTCAAAACCACAGGACTGCCGTTGCGATCCTAATGTTAGAAAAGAGACAACAGGGCAAGGCACTTAATAATATAAAGTATTAGATATTTCACAGGCTTGGTAACCATAGTTCTGAGCATGCGTTTGTGTATCAATGCATGAAATCCCGCCCTCCTCTAACTAAAGAGCAGTGTGATTGGGGCAGTATAACTCCGTGTCATCCACTCGCACCATTCTAAGAGCTGATACCGGTACCGACCATTTAAATGGATCATACATGCCTAAGAACAGCAGTAGTAAAGACCATAAATAAAAACAGAAAATACTGGAAATACTCAGCAAGTCAAATAGCATCTGTGGAGAAAGAAACAGAGTTAACGTTTATCTGTTTTTATTTCAGATTTTCGCATCTGCAGTATTTTGCTTTTGAAATAATAAAGACCAGATTGGTGCGTGCATGCATGCATATATATTTTCAAAATGATTCATTTATTTGACATTAGGCACTTTACAACCTTCTGGACTCTACACTGATTTCAGTAACTACAGATCATAACCACTGCTCCCATTTTTTCGGACAGCAGGTGCTGGTAATGGTTCTGATGTTGCCATTTACAGTTCCTCTAGACCCATCTTTTGTTTCTTTACTTGTCCCATTACCACTCTCCCTACCTTGCACCATCATCCCTTTTGTCATTTAATCACTCCTGTCCTCCATCCTATCAGAGACCTTCCCTTTTGTTCTTTCCTCCTCTCCTCTTCCTCCCCCCACCCCCTCTCCCCCTTTCCCTGACTCTGTACTTGCTTAAAAACTGTTTGATCTTCAACTTCTTCCAGTTCTGACAAAAAGTCATCTGCCTGAAACGTTAACTCTGCTTCTTTCTACACAGATGCTGCTTGACTTGCTGAGTATTTCCAGCATTTTCTGTTTTTATTTCATTTATTTGACATGCAAGTTGTTCAAAAGCATTTTCAGACAGATTGACAGGTAACTTTTAGACCACATCAAAAACTGAAGATATTACAAACTTAACTATTGCAACATTGTTAAACAAGACTATTGAGGAGCTGTTACTTACTGGTGGTTTTAAATTTAAAAGCACAATTTGCTGGTGGTGCTACTTGGACTGTTTTTGTACTGAACAGTGGGTGCAGCATGACATTTTACTTATAACCGTAAAATAATCCAACTACTGCAGGGGAATTGATTGGTTTTAATCCTTTCTTTTTGGATGTACCTGACCCATTCTGTGTATCTATTTATGATATAATTATCATGCTGATTTTTGTGTTAAACCTTTCCTAAAATACAGATTAGTCATTTCTTTCAATTCTTTATTTTAACCCCTCTTTATTTAAGTGAGCACCATTTTTCTGAAAACATGTTTGCCAAAATATTTTTTTGTTACAAATGCACAGTGCAATGATGTAAATCATGTCAAAGCACATCAGTGCATCATTTATATGTGACATAATTAGGATAAAAATGATGCACACTCTGCTGGGTGTTCCATCTCTCCAGGCAAGGAAAGGTGAAGGTGATGCCTGCCCGAAGCACGGTGACACATTAATCTGCCCAATTCACCATCAAAGAGCATGATAAGTGAAAATGTGACTGTGCATTTGACTAATAGACATAGTTTAATCTGTTTTTGTCTTTTGATAAGTCTTAATGCAGAAAAGATGGATGGTGTGCTGCAACATCATTTTTCATAGAATTATTAAAACAGTTGATCATACTAACATTAATTGAGCATTGTTAGCAATTTCTGGCTTGGAAATGGAAATTCATCTTTATAAACTAGCCGGCCTGTTCCAATACCACAGGCACTGCCTGGTTTCAGGTTCATTTTGATCTTTACAAGTATAGAGTTTTAAAATAATTTCAATGGTATCTTTGTATCAAAACTTTTTTGGGGAAATATTACATCTCTCAAAACTTCAGAAAGAGTGGATTATTGTAAAGATCTTGATGGATTCCCATGCCAGCATCATTTTTGATAAACATTACCACTGACGGTAAGACCTTAAGTTGCTCAGAGTTGTTAGAGATGTCCTTTTTCCCACCATGCTCGACGGCAACAATCAGCTTTTAAACCTTAGGTTAATTGTGACTAACTGAGGTGCTTTGTCCCGTTTTTGGCACGATCCCATTATAAATCAGCTCTCAAGCTTAGCTAATATCTCCAATAGCAATATCTTTAATAAATGACATTGAAACAGGTCTATTTTGACATTAATGAGGATAGATTATGTAGAAATTAATTAGAAATAGTTTGATGTCTTGGAATTCTATGAACAGATTATAGTGCAGTAAGGCAAGATCATAATTGAGTTCCCGTTTACTTGAGGTTTTAGGAAAGACTGATAAGAGGAAATGAGTATTGTTTTCTTTAGGGATGATTTTAATAATAGTTATTACCATTAAGCTAATCAGTGTAGAATAAGACTGATAGCTCCACAGCAATGCAGGCTGATCATTTGCATAGAGTTTACAATAAGTAATCAAAATAGAATATAGAAAGCATTCCTCCATGTATTTGATCTTTCAGGCTTAAAAAAAGTTTTATGCTATTAGTGACTCTCGTTATTGGTGGCTTTAAATTGAGTATTAATGAGAATACATAAAGTATTCTTTTGGTTCAACCTCTCTTATTTTGGTTGTTCTTCTCCTCTGCCCCAACCACTCTGAACACATACACTTCTCCTTCCCCACCCACCCCCTGCCCCCATGAAAATAAAAAGTTAGCATAAAATTCTGAAACTTAACAAGTTCAATAATAACGTCAGATAAACTGTACACGGGCCTTCTCGATAACTGATGTATTGAACCACACAGGCTAGAAGGCCCCAGGTTTGACCTGCAGTTGGTGATTAATCATCTGCTCTCCAATTGGGGTGTCCTGGGGCTTGGGAAATCAGTCAGGGTTTCTGCTCCTGATTGCTATCCAGAAAACCCTGCTGGAAAGTGCCCATGTATGGATGTCAGGATTAGACGTGGCTGTGAAGGATTAGACTTGGCTGTGATGCTTCCCCTGCCCAGCACCCCACACCACCATGGTCAAACTGTTGTCTAGGTTCACAGATGAAGAATAGTTATTTTTGGTGAGCTGGTGTAGAGTGACCAGCAATCATGAAACCACACCCAGGAACATTCAGTAGAGAAGTGGAGAAAATTGGGGAATGCAAAGTATACACATGGATCAGTTTCCCCTTCACTCGGGATGCATGTTTATATTCTTATATAAATAACTGTTTAAAAAAACCTAGAAAATTGTTGATGACCTAATAGTGTGTGCATAATGAAATAATTTGAGGAAATTAGGGGTTATATATTGTACCTTAAGAAAGTTTTAAAATTGAAGTACCATGCAGGTTACTTCATAAGTGAGGGGTATGATTAATAAGGGCATTCTTTTTGTAAAGGATACATTATTGCCTACCCATTGATTCCCAATGTATTTAAATCTATGCCAGTGAACATTCTAGTCTTGCCTTCTAATAAATGGAGCATTTAATTTACAGTAAGCATCTCAATTAATATGCTTCAGATTGTTTGGAGAAAGTGCTATTTCGCCTTTTTTTTGGCAGCTGAGAGCAACCGTTCTATTAAATTTACCAAGAAAAAAAGTGCCCACTGAATGGACCATAAATAACAAATGGTTTATGGCGGATTCTGACTTGTACAAAAATAGAATACAGCTGTTTTCCACCATTCAGAAGATGCACCTCAAAATCTAAATGACTGGAGCGCTTCTTTTCAATTAGGTATGAATCGAGGCTCTGCATGCAGAGTTAACAGCAGAAAGACACCATCAACATTATTGAAGCTCAGGTATTGCCCAGCAGAGCCTGTCACGGATGCACTTTTTGATTTGTTATGTATGGTGAAGGTGATATTTAGACCATTCTTGCAGAGTTTTTACATTGCCAGCTAATGAGCTCAAGAAAGCTAATTCCTGCTTTCCACAAATGAGATACATTTTGAAATGTTTGGTGCAGCCATTGAGAGCACACAGTTCAGAAGATACATGTACAGTATCAATAATACAATTAAATATAATGTATTCATTATAGTAAGTTTTCTTATGTAACTGAGCAAAGTTGTAGGATATCCAAATTTTCAGGTGTGCCAGGCCACCTGGATTTTTGGAAGCTATGTTGAGGCCGTCATGTCTCTCTTGAAAGCTTTGTACTTAAGTTACAGAGCTTGTTGTTTTGAATGAATAAATAAATAATATTTGGAAAGTTGAAATAAATGATTGCAGCACAACTTGTATTCCCCAGGAAATTATGTAGAAGTACATCCTGGGCACAGTTTTAAAGAACTCCAGAAGTACATCACCTAAGAGTGACTCACATGCAATGTGCACAACAGTGGCGATCAACAAAAATTAATTGAAATTCATTAGTGACCTAATCGTCACAGGTCAACACCTAATATCTTTTTAATTTTTCTTTTTTCACCCCCCAACAAAAGTTATCATCTCCAACTGCTATGTATACTCCCTCGGTCAGTGAGCAGTGATGGTGTAGGCCCACAATTTCACCATGACTGCCAACAGTCTCTTCCCCCGCCACCCACCCCCCCCCCCCCACTTTGTGTCTGGTTGACAGTAGGTTCACTTCTAAGAGGCTGGACTAATCCCATCAATTCCTCCTCCCATCCCCACTGAGAGAGCACTCTGATCCTACATAGTACTTCATGTGTTGGCTTTGCCGACACCTTGCAAAACTTTATGAATGGCAGCTGATGAACTTGAATGCTAATCAAGGCTGGAATGTGATTTTCTCATCCTCTGGGTTGGCAGTCCCACCACTAGAGATGCGAGGCTGCCCTTAATGTTTTATGTAATTGCAGCATTGTGATATGGCTGAACTTTTGAACTTCAGCTTGACTGCAGCTAATCTTGTATTTATAGTACAGGATACAGATTGGTTCATAACTGTGTTCTGATATCTAAGATGGCCACAAATAATTTATTTTGTCACAAAGGATAGCTGTTACAACACTGTTGTCCAATGTGTTATACAATGATTTGAAATTACTGTCAGCTACAGTAGCTGCACTTTTAAAATATTATCAGCAGCCAGTTCACACACCATTTACAGTAGTCATGTCTGTGTACGTAGCTCTTTTCACGTCAGTAAATGAGGAATTGTGTCCTTTAAGTAAGAGTATATGATGTTGAGAATACTCTGAATTTATGGCAAAAAAAATTGATTACGAAATACAGTAAAATGTTCATTGCTTGTACTTTCAGTTTTAGTTTACAATGCTTTTAGCTTCATTTTATGAGAGGATTAGGGACCTAATTCAAAGACTCTGCACACATTCACGACTCATGGGTAAGTTGCATATGGCATGTAGTGAAATACATGCATCATATTCTGAAATATACAGGTTTTGTAGTGAAATGGACAGATCATATAGTGACATTCCCTACACACTGAGAGTAGTCTTCATGGGAACTCAGGAGAATGGGGATCGTTTAATGAGGAGACTTTTTTCTTGTCAAGTTTTCTCCTCTTCCCTCCTCTCTTGAAGATGTTGACTCCTTGCTAGGATATGATTCCGCAAGCACTGTTTGGCATCAGTTACCCTGCCCAAACAGTCACTATTCATCTGTCAGCAAGCTATTATTCTGTGGGTGGCACCATAGTTGGGACTGACTCTGTCCTCACCTGGTGTCTGCACATGCTACCAGGAATGTGAATGCAGCCCTATTTTCCCTCTTAATCCCGGGTTACTAAACCTAATTATAGCACCCATACTACTAATCCTGATTAATTTGGCACATATCAGGGATCAAGCCTGGGACTTGGTCTGTATGACTCAGCTGCTCAATGGATAAACCCACAGGAGTATTGGGGAGCTATTGAGTTTTCTGTTGGAATCTTCCATTTCATTATGGAGTGACTGAAGCTACAAGTAAAAGATAGAAGGATTCTTAAAACTGTTAGAGCAGAACTCTTCAATGGTTTAGATCTCAGCAACAGTCAGCACCTTCAGAGGAGAAAATGTAAATTTAAAAAAAAATTGGTTTCTGAAAACTGAGCATGGAAAGAAAAAATAGTTCATTTGGTTAGGGGAGCACCAAGATCAATATAGATTAGGGTGACAATTCTTCCATAGAAACCTATAATCCCTCATCACTGCATCTAATTGCCTCCTGGATGATTCCAGAATTTTTGTCTCCACTATCTTACCCAGAGGACCATTCTTTGTGTGAATATGTGCCTCCTGACATCAGTCCTGAATTTACCTTTTACCTGCTTGTATCTACGACTCTTTATCCAGCAGTCATGATTTAATTTGAAATTGTGCTCTAGATCAACTTTTGATAGCATCAAAAAAAGCCTTTGATGTTGGAATCTCCTGATTTGAAGTTTTCAGATGTCAGCAGGTACAGTATTTTCATTTATTTCAGTACGTATTGATCTACTTAGTGGTATAATCTGTGAATCATACATTGCTAGCATTTCATTGATAAAGATTATTATCCTTTGCACTCCCCCACCCCCTCAGCCCCTACCCCCAGCAGTCTCCTTTCCTGGACATCTTAAGACTTTGCTCCTACTATTGGGTATGTTGTTGTTCAATCCACAATTTTAAGCTACAAGTTAAAGCTACTGTTCAGATCACATTGCCATCCCACAGCCATGTGTTTTTACATGGTTGCTCTTTCTAACAGCTGGCACTCTGCCCACAGTTGATTTCCTGGACTTCTCTGCCATCAGGACTGTGCTGAACTACACTATGCCTTGGCTGCCTTGACTCTGCTCTGCCACTCAACCTCTTTCAATCTCTTCAAATTTAAGATAACCTGTTCTATTCTACCATGCCCATCTCCCACATGCTGCTGTTAGTAACTGGGCTTCTGGACTGTACTGAAGTGGACACCTGACTTTTCGGCTTTAATCTGGGACATTAGACCCCGGGCAGCAGTCAGTTTACTCCTGGGCCAAGTCCTATTTGGAGTGGGGAAAATTACTCAAGGTTTCAATTCCTGATTGTTACCCAATGACTCCTGCTGGAAATTTGCATATTGGTTGAGCATAGACTCAGGGTCAGCAGTGATGTGTCCCAAAGTTGAATTGTTTGCCAACATTTCTGGCTGGTTTTACACACTAAGAATGGTCATGTGGGTGAGGTACCAGAGGGCTGCTGGCAACCTAACAGGGCCTCAACATGATTTGTTGCTTTTAGGAGAGAGAGACAGCAGTTTGTAAATTAAAAAATTAATGCAAAGAAATCAATTCAATAATTCTAGGAACAGGAGTAGGCCATTTAATATCGCGAGCCAGTCCCGCTATTCAGTTAGATCATGGCTCAACTCAAACTCCATTTACCTGCCTTTGCTCCTCATCCCTTGATACCCTTTTAGCTTGTGATCACGTTCCCTTTTTTAAAACAAAAAGGCAGCTTGTTTAGCCAGAGGCTGGACTGTCATCTATTTGGTCATGTTTTTACTAACTGCCTTCTGAGCTTTCATCATAAGCTGATGTTATTCTCTGTTTGATAGGAGAGAAGAAAAGGCTTTTTTTTTTGCTGTTTTATATCCATCAGATAGTTCTGCTCTGCTGAGCAGTGTTGTTACAGCCTAAGCTTTGCCGATGTGGAACAGATCTGTGGAAAGGTGCTTGGCAGGCAACTTGACATTTGAGTCCTATGCATGATGCACTCGAAACCGCTTCTGTAGAACTCTGTTCATCTCTAATTTTGGAGCTGCCTGCAATTTCAGAATATATGCTTTGATCAATGCTAATCATTTACCGGGGCACTTTCTTAAATCATTCACCTTCATTAAAATCAGAGGACTGACACATCAAACTGATGGTGCGTGCACAATTTTAAAAAAAACTTAATTCAGCAACTGTATTTGTTTTAAGTTGTACTGAAACAAACAAAGTGATCACAAAACCAAAATAATGCACATGATAGGAGCAGTATTCAACTGTTTGTGTTCAGAATTATTTAAAGAAATTTGAAGTGGCAGCTTTTTTGACAATAATCTTTATCAGTGAGTTTAACCAGTGGAACAGAGAGAGGGTTTCTGCTTCCAGGCATTGTACTTGTTGCAAAATGCAGTCAGTGGTATTCCAAAGTAGAGGGTGAAGCAGCCCCTGTCTGGCTTAATCTACATTTTTGTGTAATGTTACATAGTTATAAGCGTTCAGATTTTTCAGTGTATTTTGAAACTATTGTGGCATATTTACAATATCTAAGATTAGAGGGATCATTTTCACCTTCACCACTTGGGTGAAGCCTGTTATACAATCTGCCCGATTTTCATTTTCATTTGTGCCAGTGAAGGTGAAAATTACCTCCATGTAATTATGTGTTGAGCAGGATTTTCAGTCTCAGTCAAGGTTCATGTTGTGGTCCTTTCCTCCTGTTTTGCTGAGAGGGACACTGTGGATGCTGGGAAGCAGGGACTCTTAACATTTCACTTCATTTTATGTCAACTCTATTTGCAATCAACTGCCTGGAAAACAATACAGTTAATTTTTGTCATAGATTCCAGTGTTAGTCTTCAGAAAACCCCCCAAAAAAAGAACAGTAACTTACAATGAAACTATGGGTCAGCATTGCTCGAGTTGCTGGAGGAGGGATGCATGCCTTTTTGAAGAGTCATTTCGCCAGTAGGACCTCCCTTCAATTTTTAATATAATTTTCTCCTTTTGCCTCCCCATCTCTCCTGCACTTGGTGACTCACATTGAGGTACAGCACCATCGGCATCTTTAGCTCAGCACAGACCAAGGATCAAATGAGGTGCCTTGCTAGTTTGTATGTTTCAGTACTATGCCATGGGGCTTTTATTAACGCAGCCATCAGGGAAACTCTCTTGTACCCTTTTGTTTTTTTTACTCTGTTCTGAAGAATGTTAATTGACTTCAGTATCCTTGTGTCTTGTTCTTTGACTTCTCTCTTTTTGGTTTGAATATTTTAGTTTTAAATAGTAAGTGCTGAATACATTGTTGGGAGAAGTGATTTCAATTACACACTACAAGATGGAAGTACTTGGTATCCGCACAATGATGTGACTGTCCTTAAATGGCTGGGGTGAGTGGAGACTCTAAGGCCCTTCATTCTGGATGGATCAGTGAAGATGGGCCAAATGGCCATATTCGCCGATCTTGTGACCGGTTGCGTGCTAGACAAAAAGGCTAAAGATGTGCTTACATCCCTATAAAAGTGGTTTAAAATACACTTAAGGCACTGAGAGATCCAAATTTGCATTGCTTGTTAATTCTGCTCTGCTAAAATGCAACTGCCTACAATTCATCTGCAAATTACTACAGAAATTCAGCTATTTGCACACACTTTATGGAGAAGTATATTTTATCAGATCAGCAATAGCTGTGTGTGAAAGGTCAACAGTTGTGAATAACAGCTGGAAGACTAATCTTTTTAAAATGTATTTTCATTATGTTGAACTTTGCCCATGCTTAAACTGGCTGAGGTCCAACTATTTGCTGTACATCATTGGCACCGCACTATGTGCTTACTTTTACCAATCTCGAGTGGATACAGCCTCCATAACTCAGGCATACCAAATCGTTCAGTCATCACTGACTGACAGGTTACTTCCATCTTCTGAAATACCGAACTGAGGGCAATACATCTGTGACGAGACATACAGTATTAAGACATTGGACTAGCATGACATCAAAGCTCAATAGCTCGGCTGTAGCTTACGGTTACTGAGGCTGATTATGTTTCATATCAAGAGATTACTGGACTGGACGTTGACCGTACAACCTAGAATCACTGGAATATAAACCAGATTATGGTCACTCCGACCCATTATGTTCGTATTTGACCAACATCACTGGTTATCAAATCTATCCACACGTTGTTAAGTTTCCTGGTTTCAAAAGCATTTGTGGCCCAGCTGAGTTTTAGCAGAAGTTGACTTTTATTTCAGCAGAGTTCAGCTTCATGTAAAAAAAACCCCCAGCAAATCCAGAAATAGTAATGTCCAAATACAACAGACAGTCAATCTTAATAAACAATTCCAGAGTCAGTGCATCATAAAAGGTTCATTGATGAGTTAACAGGAAAATATATATCAGCATACGCTTAAGGTCCATGCCTAAATCAGCTCGGTCTGTCCCATTGAACAATCAGACATCCACCTTCCCGCAGATCACAACTTACCTCACAGTCCAAAGGATGACATTGTCCACACCTTCCTCCCCCAGTCCTAAACAAAGTTCAGTGGTGCTTGAGAGAGGACAAAGCAATTCATTCCACTGCTAGACCTGAACATAACTCCTCTTTCCTCCCAGTCTTTTTTCCTCTTTGATGTCAAGTATCTAAATGTCTAACTAAATTACATTTGCACTGATATATTTCTCAATAAATGCACCTTTTTGTCTGGAAGTGGCTGTATTTTAACACTTGCCACTAAATTGGATTTAACTGTGTTGTGCAGCTCATATATGGTATTTTCGTGATGTTGAAACTGAAGGTGAAATGATGGAATTGGTATTTTCAAGCAGAAGGGTTTCAGCACCTGTCATGTTCCAATTACACCCCTATTGCAACCCCCCGCGCCCCCCCCCCCCCACCCTCCCCATCATCACCACGAGAATGGTAAAGATCAGAGGAACGACCTGGGCGCGCTCATTCACGTCCTACCAGCTAGTCATAAAGGGACTGAGACATAGCCTGGGAAAAGTTTAACTGCTTGCACACTCGGTCAGGATGGTGTGTGGCTCAGAAGTGAGTCTGCAGTAGAAGCTCAAACAGTGCTTACAAGTTCATTTCTGAGACAGGCATATCGCCCAGCATTGGTCTCTACAAAATACACTTAATGCACCTGTACAAAAAAACCAGGGGTTCCACGCACGGGAGGAAAAAATACACTAATTGGCAGTTTGTTATTTTGTCAGTTGGGATGAGATTGTACACAGTTTTTCCTCCCTTCTGTGGCTCCTCTGTCGAAGAATCTGAGGCTATTTGTATTCGAGATATACATATCAAACTGCTCCATTTCTAATGGACCCTTGTGCCTGTTGAGACTACTTATTCATCAACCTTTCAGGCAGAAGCAAAATACTGCGGATGCCGGAAATCTGAAATAAAAACAGAAAATGTGGAAATACTCAGCAGGTCAGGCAGCATCTGTGGAGAGAGAAACAGAGTTAACGTTTCAGGTCGATGATCTTTCATCAGAACTGGATGAAGTTGAAGTTTTAACAGTTTCTAAGCAAGTACTTCAAGCCAGGGAGAAAAAAGGTGGGGGGGGGGGGTTAAGAGAGAGAGAGAGAGAGAGAGGAGTGGAAAGAACAAAAGGGCTGGTCTGTGACAGGGTGGAGGGCCGGAGTGTTTAAATGACAAAAGGGATTATGGTGCAAGGTAGCAATTTTTGCAGATGAAATGTACACAGAAGAACCGTGGCACAAGCCGGACTGTGTATTTTCAATTTGTCCTTTGGGTTCACCAGCACTCTTCAAACCAATGGTACCGCAGTGCTGGCACAAACCCACATCAGCCAGCACAAGGCACTTCAGTATTGCTTCCTGCCCACTGATTTAAAGCCGTATTCTTTGTTTAACTCTGTGGTCGCTGTAAGCCATTTCTGTACGTATACAGTAGCAGGCTGCTGAATAGCTTATTGAGAGCAAGGGGTTAATAAGAAAATCCTCAGCAAACACAAGTCAGAAAAATCAATGACGCACAAACTGAATGTGAATCTGTAGTCATAGAAGTGGAGCATTCTTCTCATGCAAATTAAAATGTTCTGTGGTTTATAGCTTAAGCCATGGATTGTTAAGTATTTATTCTACCATTCTCCAAAGTATAGGGGATCATGATGTATCCAGTACACTAAATATAGTAACAAGTGATTCTGTTTCTGTTGAACTCCTAGGCTTGCTATATTATCAGATGCTGGGTGTAAATGAGCATTACTAGAAAGCATTACATTATTTGGTTGTTCAGTGGGTCAGCTATGAAAATATTTAAAAATGTAATTCTTATATTAAATCAATTAAAAGTAAATCAAACTAAATTTCAGTTTTCCTATATTGTGACCTCAGCGCTGTGATCCAAGCACCTTAACCCAGCACTAGTTGCCAATTTAACCATCCATGTGTTCATTCAGCCACAAGGTTGATTCCAGAGTGAAACAAGATGGGATCTGACTTTGTAGTGTTAACCATTGCTGAGCAATTTAAACGGAAGCTCACCTCTTCAGCTGAGGCTTTTATACTCCGGGTCCTGGCCCCATGAGAACAAGAGCGCAGCGGGACAGTAGGGCCATCCATGTAATGTCACTACACTACCAGTGTCCCTGCCGACCATGTGTGCGGGAAGTGTGTCCACCTGCAGCTACTGACCGATCGTATCTCGGAGCTGGAGCTGCGGGTGGACTCACTGTGGAGCATTCGCGATGCAGAGAAACTCGTGGATAGCACGTTTAGCGAGTTGGTCACACCGCAGGTAAAGGGTATACAGGCAGGAAGTGAATGGGTGACCACCAGGAAGAGTAAGAGATGCAGGCAGGTAGTGCAGGGGTCCCCTGTGGCCATCCCCCTCTCAAACAGATATGCCACTTTGGATGCTGTTGGGGGGGATGACTTATCAGGGGAAGGCAGCAGCAGCCAACTTCCTGGCACCACGGGTAGCTCTGCTGCACAGGCTGGGAGGAAAAAGAGTGGCAGAGCTATAGTGATAGGGGACTCAATTGTAAGGGGAATAGACAGGCGTTTCTGCGGCCGCAACCGAGACTCCAGGATGGTGTGTTGCCTCCCTGGTGCAAGGATCAAGGATGTGTCGGAGCGGCTACAGAACATTTTGGAGGGGGAGGGCGAACAGCCAGCTGTCGTGGTGCACATAGGCACCAACGATATAGGTAAAAAAAGGGATGAGGTCCTAAAAGCAGAATATAGGGAGTTAGGAGGTAAATTAAAAAATAGGACCTCAAAGGTAGTAATCTCAGGATTGCTGCCAGTGCCACGTGCTAGTCAGAGTAGAAATAGGAGGATATTTCAAATGAATACGTGGCTAGAGGAATGGTGCAAGGGGGAGGGATTCAAATTCCTGGGACACTGGAAACGGTTCTGGGGGAGGTGGGACCAGTACAAACCGGATGGTCTGCACCTGGGCAGGGCCGGGACTGCTGTCCTAGGAGGAGTGTTTGCTAGTGCTGTTGGGGAGGGTTTAAACTAAAGTGGCAGGGGGTTGGGAACCTGAGCAGGGAGAGAGAGGAAAGCGTAACAGGAAGGGACAGAAGGTATGGAGTAATAGGTAAAGTGTTAAAAAAGGAAAAAGCAGGAACTAAGCGTCACAAAACAGATTTGAAAGTTCTTTATCTGAATGCACGTAGCATTCGTAATAAAATGGACGAGTTAACGGCACAAATAACTACGTATGGGTATGATCTTGTGGCCATTACAGAAACATGGCTGCAGGGTGACAACGACTGGGAATTAAATATGCCAGGGTATTTAACAATCAGGAAGGACAGGCAGGAAGGAAGGGGAGGTGGGGTGGCTATGTTAATAAAGGAAGGAATCACTGTAATACAGAGAAATGATATTGGGACAAAGCATCAAGATAATGAAACAGTTTGGGTGGAGATAAGGAATAATAAGGGAAAAAAAAACATTAGTGGGCGTAGTATATAGGCCTCCTAATAGTTGCAACTCTGCTGGAAGAAGTATTAATCAGGAGATAGTCGGGGCATGTAATAAGGGAACAGCCATAATTATGGGGGATTTTAATTATCATATTAACTGGACAAATCAAATTGGGCAGAGCAGCCTTGAGGACGAGTTCATTGAGTGCATCAGGGATGGATTTCTTGAGCAGTATGTAACTGATCCTACAAGGGGGCAGGCAACCTTGGACCTGGTCCTGTGTAATGAGTCAGGATTAATTAATAATGTCCTAGTTAAGGATCCCCTTGGAACGAGCGACCACAACATGGTTGAATTCCATATCCAATTAGAGGGTGAGAAGGTTGATTCTCAAACAAGCGTACTGAGCTTGAATAAAGGAGACTATGATGGTATGAGAGCGGAATTGATTAAAGTGGACTGGGAAAATAGATTAAAGGGTAAGACGGTACATGAGCAGTGGTGTTCATTTAGGGAGTTATTTTACAACTTTCAAAATAAATATATTCCACTGAGGAAAAAAGGGTGTAAAAGAAATGACAGCCATCCGTGGCTAAGTAAAGAAATCAAGGATAGTATCCGATTAAAAACAAGGACATATAAGGTAGCCAAACTTAGTGGGAAGATAGAAGATTGGGAATTCTTCAAAAGACAGCAAAAAGTAACTAAAGGATTGATTAAGAAAGGGAAGTTAGATTATGAAAAGAAATTAGCAAAAAATATAAAAACAGATAGCAAGAGTTTCTATAGTTATATAAAAAGAAAAAGGGTGGCTAAGGCAAACATAGGTCCCTTAGAGGATGAGACCGGGAAATTAATGGTGGGAAACATGGAGATGGCAAAAATGCTGAACAAATATTTTGTTTCAGTCTTTACAGTAGAGGACACTAAGAATATCCCAACACTGGACAAACAGGGGACTCTCGGGGGGGAGGAGCTAAATACGATTAGAATCACTCAGGAGATGGTACTCAGTAAAATAATGGGACTCAAGGCGGATAAATCCCCTGGACCTGATGGCTTCCATCCTAGGGTCTTGAGGGAAGTGGCAGTAGGGATTGTGGATGCTTTGGTGATAGTTTTCCAAAATTCCCTGGACTCAGGAGAGGTCCCGGCAGATTGGAAAACTGCTAATGTAACACCGTTATTTAAAAAGGGTAGTAGGCAGAAGGCTGGAAATTATAGGCCAGTTAGCTTAACATCTGTGGTGGGTAAAATCTTGGAGTCTATTATTAAGGAGACAGTAACGGAACATTTAGATAAGCATAATTTAATAGGACAAAGTCAGCATGGCTTTATGAAGGGGAAGTCATGTCTGACAAATTTGCTTGAGTTCTTCGAGGATATAACGTATAGGGTGGATAAAGGGGAACCAGTGGACATAGTGTATTTAGACTTCCAGAAGGCATTCGACAAGGTGCCACATAAAAGATTATTACTTAAGATAAAAAATCACGGGATTGGGGGTAATATTCTGGCATGGGTGGAGGATTGGTTATCGAACAGGAAGCAGAGAGTTGGGATAAATGGTTCATTTTCGGACTGGCAACCAGTAACCAGTGGTGTTCCACAGGGGTCGGTGCTGGGTCCCCAACTCTTTACAATCTATATTAACGATTTGGAGGAGGGGACCGAGTGCAACATATCAAAACTTGCAGATGATACAAAGATGGGAGGGAAAGTAGAGAGTGAGGAGGACATAAAAAACCTGCAAGGGGATATAGACAGGCTGGGTGAGTGGGCGGAGATTTGGCAGATGCAATATAATATTGGAAAATGTGAGGTTATGCACTTTGGCAGGAAAAATCAGAGAGCAAGTTATTTTCTTAATGGCGAGAGACTGGGAAGTACTGCAGTACAAAGGGATCTGGGGGTCCTAGTGCAAGAAAATCAAAAAGTTGGTATGCAGGTGAAGCAGGTGATCAAGAAAGCCAACGGAATGTTGGCTTTTATTGCTCGGGGGATAGAATATAAAAACAGGGAGGTATTGCTGCAGTTATATAAGGTATTGGTGAGACCGCACCTGGAATACTGCATACAGTTTTGGTCTCCATACTTAAGAAAAGACATACTTGCTCTCGAGGCAGTACAAAGAAGGTTCACTCGGTTAATCCCGGGGATGAGGGGGCGGACATATGAGGAGAGGTTGAGTAGATTGGGACTCTACTCATTGGAGTTCAGAAGAATGAGAGGCGATCTTATTGAAACATATAAGATTGTGAAGGGTCTTGATCGGGTGGATGCAGTAAGGATGTTCCCAAAGATGGGTGAAACTAGAACTAGGGGGCATAATCTTAGAATAAGGGGCTGCTCTTTCAAAACTGAGATGAGGAGAAACTTCTTCACTCAGAGGGTGGTCGGTCTGTGGAATTTGCTGCCCCAGGAAGCTGTGGAAGCTACATCATTAGATAAATTTAAAACAGAAATAGACAGTTTCCTAGAAGTAAAGGGAATTAGGGGTTATGGGGAGCGGGCAGGAAATTGGACATGAAGCTGAGTTCGGATCGGTCAATGCCCTGTGGGTGGCGGAGAGGGCCCAGGGGCTATGTGGCCGGGTCCTGCTCCGACTTCTTGTGTTCTTTAGATTTGTGGTTGGGATCAGATCAGCCATGATCTTATTGAATGGCGGAGCAGGCTCGAGGGGCCGATTGGCCTACTCCTGCTCCAATTTCTTATGTTCTTATGTTCTTATGATCCCTGTCCCGCGCACTGTTACAACTGCAAATCTTGGGTGCAAGGTCTGCCATATCACTCAGATCTTCATCAATACTTGGAATAAACTGTCCCATGCCGAGTCATCCCAAGTATTGGAGAACTGTGACACTGTATCCAAAAAAAAAACAGACCGCACCCCCCACCCCTCTCCCCATAGCATCCAGCTGTTTTTTAAATGATCCTTGGATTTGTGCCTCCCTGGAAATCTACTTCAAACACTGATTGCTCCTTGTGTGAAGAAGAGCTTCCTGACATCGGTCCCAAATTTGCCTTTTGCTAATTTACACCCAGCATCTGATAATGTAGCAAGCCTAGGAATTCAACAGAAACCCTTGTTACTCTATTTAGTTTACTGGATACATAATGAACCTCCTCATGATCTCCTATACTTTGGAGAACAGTATCAACCCATGGTTTAAGCTATAAACCACTTAAGATTTTTGTTTGCATGGGAAGAATGCTTTGTCTATTCAACTGAATACTAAAGCCATGGATTATGCCTGCAGTGGCTTGTGTCTTTTGAGCTGAATACTAACTGTGGCAGTAACCAAAATTTAAAGTGACTGCCAATTTCCTATATAACAAAATTTATAAACTTATAACTAGAATTGAGACGGAAACACCCGACTATCACAATTGTTACGACCATTGCAATGTACAGACGAAGCGTGACTTTCTATCACCTTGTCCTGTACAGTTTTGGCAACATAAGTTAAGGTTTCAATTTGGTTTGTTTATTGCTGCTCTGCTGTGAGTCGATATGTTGAGCGACGAGTCTACTAGTACTCGTCGATCTCTTAACGTCAGCCGTAGTTATTTCAGCATCATTCATTCAGCAGGTACGATGACAATTTTTCCTTCCTGTGTGCAGTACTTTGTATCTGTCAGAATTACATTTCACCTGGCACTCTTTACCAAATTATGTGTTTTACCTAATTCATAATGTAAGTTCATGGCTACCTCCTCACGTTCACTTGTCTTCTCTGTCTCTCCCTCCCGCACCCCCCCCCCCTGCCCCTCCACCCACCATGTTGACCAGTTTGCGTTAAATTTTTGAATTCAATTTGTATCTGTAAATGAGATGGTCATTATCTGAACACTGGTCCCTGATGTACTTCAATCAACAGTTTACTCCCCCCCCCCCCCCCCCCCCCCCCTCCCCCCACTCCACATCTGACATCCAACTTCTTATCCATTTCCAGATCTTGTCCTGAATCTCCACCACTTTAAGCTTAAATTGTACCGCAGGAACTGAGGCGGGAGAAACTTCCAACCGCCTTCAGGTTGTGGCGCTAACCGTGCCGGAAATTGCGGGGTCAGCTAATTTAAATACGCAGGGGAATGCAGGCTGTGTAAATATGAGCCTGCAGCACCTTTTTAGATGGGCTGGAGTGAGTGGATAACTCCAGTAGAGGTGGGAGTTAGACCCTAAACCGCCCTGAACGACTGGCGGAGCCGGCTGGATAAAAGCCGAGGGTTGGGGCCAGGAAATACCTGGGTGGTGGGGGTGGGACAAAGAGAGCTGTAAATACCTTGAGTAGAGGCAGGAGAATACCTGGAGGAGAGTCAGAGACCTGGTGCAGCAGCAGTATATAAAACCGGCAGCTGCTTAAAGGGTGAATGGCAGCAGTGGAGGAAGCAGGTAACCTGGGCAACGAGGATGGCTGAAGGCTGGGTAGCAGAAGATTTCCCTGCCTGAAACTGCTGAAAGGCAACTTGCGGAATCCTTTCTTAGCTGCACAGCCAAGACCGGATTTTTCTCATTGCTTCCGTCAAAGTTGATGTTTCAGACAAGGTTTGTGGACATTCAAAGCCAGTGAACTCAACCACTTCCTGGTTTGACAAGTCATGCAGGTAACTTTCCCCTCTTCTCCAGGCTTAACTTGTTGGATGCAATTCTGGTGGAATTTTTGGCATGGCACCTTTTGCCCTCATTATACTGTCATGTGCATACCTGCATGACTGAGGGTAGGTTCATCTTCTGCCAGCAGGTACTTCTACTGGAGTTTAATGCCTATTTTAGGATGTAGAAACATAGAAAATAGGAGCAGGAGTAGGCCATTCGGCCCTTCAAGCCTGCTCCACCATTCAATATGATCATGGCTGATCTTCTATCTCAATACCATATTCCCGCTCTCTCCCCATACCCCTTGATGCCTTGTGTGTCTAGAAATCTATCCAGCTCCTTCTTAAATATATTCATGATGTGGAGATGCCGGTGATGGACTGGGGTTGACAATTGTAAACAATTTTACAACACCAAGTTATAGTCCAGCAATTTTATTTTAACTTCACAAGCTTTCGGTGGCTTCCTCCTTCCTCAGGTAAATGTTCCCTCAGGAACATTTACCTGAGGAAGGAGGAAGCCTCCAAAAGCTTGTGAAGTTAAAATAAAATTGCTGGACTATAACTTGGTGTTGTAAAATTGTTTACAATTAAATATATTCAGTGACTTGGCCTCCACAGCCTTCTGTGGTAGAGAATTCCACAGGTTCACCACCCTCTGAGTGAAGAAGTTTCTCCTCATCTCAGTCCTAAAGGTCCTACCCCATATCCTGAGACTATGACCCCTCGTTCTGGATCCCCCAGCCAGGGGAAACATCTTCCCTGCATCCAGTCTGTCTTGCCCTGTCAGAATTTTATATGTTTCAATGAAATTCCCTCTCATTCTTCTAAACTCGAGTGAATACAGGCCGAGTCGACCCAATCTCTCCTCATACGACAGTCCTGCCATCCCAGGAATCAGTCTGGTGAACCTTCGCTACACTCCCTCTATAGCGAGTATATCCTTTCTTAAGTAAGGAGACCAAAACTGCACACAGTACTCCAGGTGTGGTCTCACCAAGGCCCTGTATAACTGCAGTAAGACATCCTTGCTCCTTTACTTAAATCCTCTTGCAATGAAGGCCAACATACCATTTGCCTTCCTAACTGCTTGCTGCACCTGCATATTTGATTTCAGTGACTGGTGTACAAGGACACCCAGGTCCCTTTGTACATCAATATTCTCCAATCTATCACCAGTTAAATAATACGCTGCCTTTCCGTTTTTCCTTCTCAAGTGGATAACTTCACATTTATCCACATTATACTGCATCTGCCATGTATTTGCCCACTCACTCAACTTGTCTAAATTGCCTTGAAGCCTCTTTGCATCCTCCTCACAACTCACGATCCCACCTAGTTTTGTGTCCTGGTGAATGGCTGTCTCTCTGATGTATCCGACTTCCGCCTCAAATTCTGATCTGCTATGCCAGTGCTACAGCAATTTTGCCTCCTAAAAATCTTGGAATTTCTAGTCCTATCTTTTTAATATGTCTTTATAGGGTCTGAGTAGCTGACCAGTTAGTGACCACTTGAATTTGAATACTGCTTGCTGGAAACTGTGTACCTAAAAACGCGTAGTTTCTGTCTGGTGCTAAAACCATTTCAACAGAGCAGCTCAGTCACTTCTGTCTAGATGGACTGCTAAGAGTTTTAGATGCAAGGTGAGACAGAGGAGTTAGAAACAGTTAATATTGTTCTCAAGCTGCTGCCACAGTCAGGGCGGCTGCAACTGTGTTTGATCTGACAATTAATCAGCTAAGAGACAACATCAATAACTTACATTTCTATTGTGACTTTTTAATGGAGAAAAACATAAAGCAATAGAGGACTAACAGGCTGCTTTCAAAGTCTCTCTCTCTCCAGAAACACTGGGGGGAAATAGCTTCAACATTTATCTGGACTGTAGCAAGCCATTTCACCCTCCCTCTAACACCGAACAGTAAAAATTTGATTTATCTGACTGCAAGAAGGAGGTCGAGCTAATTTTTTGGGATTCCCAACTCATGGAGGGGGAAACTATCCCGCTATATGTAAGAGTTGCTTTGTTTCACAGATATAAATATTAGGAAAACTGTTGGGCAGTTTGTAAGGAAACCGGGCTGCGCCCCTGGTCACCGGCATTAGGGTCTTTTGGCTGCTGCTCGAAAGCAGTGGCCAGAAGGTTGTCCGCTAAACTTCAGCAATACTCCACCTTTTTGGGGTGCTCAGGGACCCTCTGCAGATCCTGCAGTCCAGAGCTCCTGACACAAGCCCCAGCAGTGGCTTCTTGGGTATCCGAGGGCACTCCTCTGAGGAAAGCGAGGTGGGAGGACCAGTTACGTCCCCTCCCTCCTGATTAGCAAGCTTATTCCAGGCCTGCACCTACTGCAGGTGTAACTGAGCATTCCCCAGGTGCAGAGAAGAGGAAAATCCACCCTGTACTATCTGTCAAACTTTCTTGTCTGTTTGTTGGAGGGACCAAGAGAGAGTGCAGAGTGAATCATATAATTTCCAGCAAGCTTATCAGAAGCATAAGAGTTTATTTGTTTACCTTAGTCACGCTCTGCGATCAGAACCTTTTAGGCACGATTTTAGCCCTGCCCATCCGGCAGCAGGCAAGCAGTTAAAGTGGTCACAGCAATTTCCCACCACCGATTCAGCTTCCTTACCCGTAGGTTGCAATTTTAACTTGCTCTTTTGAGCAGGCAAGAGGGATACCAGCTGGAAGGGAGCAGGATCCTCCTTTAAATATGCAGATGAGCTTTGATGATGTAATCGGGACCTGACTGCTATTTTAACCTGAGGCCTGCGCGGGGGAGTCATTGTGGATTCCTTGCCAGGCCAACCTGGTGGCAGGAGGGGCCAGAAGAGGCCCAGAAAGGCGAGTTAATTTTTAAAAAATTTTGTTTCCTTGTGTGCCTGGAAGAGCAGAAGTGCTCCCATGTGCCCTGCGAGGATACCTGTGGTTTCCCATGCCCGGGGCGCCACTCCTGACGAGTTGCCCTCCCGACCCTCCTTCCAACCACTCAGCTGGCTGCCGGGGACCGTTCTTTTGGTTCCCTAGCAGTGGCCACGTACCATCCGAAATTCCGCTTTCGTCCACCGGCCAGCTAGCGCTTCCCACCAGGCTCAGGCGGGAGACAGACGACAGATGAGGACCGGGAATTAAAATCTCCCAGGCCTCACACTGAGGCGGGCTCGATGGCTTGCCACCCACCCTGGGCCCCGGACGCAGGACTCCTGCCAGCAGGTTAAAATCGGGGCTTTTGTGCCTGAGGGGTGGTGGGAGTGGGGAGGTGGTTGGAATGATTAGCTGCCAGTGCAGATAAATGTGAAAGCTATTTACTGCCCCCACACTATTTCAAATTTTCAATTTTTTTTTAATAAGGAATTTTGAGTTTTTTATTTAAGTGCTTTCATGACCTTTTCAATTACCGTAGCCTTGTCCATGTAAATGAGCACAATTTTACACTGAAAAATTGACATGAAATCTAAGTGTGTTTTACATGTGCACGGTATGCAAAATGTTGTATGCAAATGGAGATGGAAGTAATTTTCCCAGATAGCACCATTGTTTCTTCATTGAAAAACAGGCACTAAACTGAGCTGCATGTTACATGCAAATGCACATTTCATGCGGTGGTAATGTGACCAATTCTCATACTGGCTCACTGTTACAAATCCACTCCCAGTGATTTGTTCTGCATCCCCAGTGATAACTTAGCAGCTTTATTCACACCACGACACCATTCACGGTGTAATTTAGAGAAGATATACTTTAGCAAAGAGAAGAAAATGCAGGGACGATAAGAGAAAGACAATGTTCAGAGTTGTTTCTCTGCAGAACAAGCAATGAAAAATCTCCTGCCGTTTCGCTTGCTGTGACACAGATTGGAAATTGGATGAGTTCTATTGAAATTGCAATGTTAAAAACAGAGGACCTGCCAGTCCTAATAAATGCATCTGTACAGATGGAGAAATAAAGAAAAAGGACTTGAGTTTATATAGTGCTTTTATCATTTCTTTCAGAAACGTTTCAAAATACATTGCATACAATGAATTACTTTGAAGTACAGTGACTGCTATGTTGGTAAACAGAATGGAAAGGCAGTTCTTTTACAAACAATGTACAGCACCAGTTTTGTTAGTGACTCAAATGCTATTTTAACATTTTTATGGGGAGTGTAGATATAACTTTAATACAAGTGGCTCCCTTGATTGCTTAATGGGTAAGTCTTAGTGGGTAAATAGCCTGCCACAAATGGTACTAAGCCACACATACTGAGAAAGTGTGAGGTTGTGTCCTTACTTTGTGCTGAGTTAGGTAACCTCAGCCAAGGTGGCAGTGAAGCTATTGGCTTTGGGGAAAAATCAGCCAGGCTTCGTGTTGCTAATTGCTGACAGCTTCTGGAAAGCGTGTGTGTGTGTGTGTGTGTGTGTGTGTGTGTGAGAACATTAGGTGAGGGCAGGATTGGGCACAGTCGTGATACCGCTCAGTCGTGTGCAAACATTCAAACCAGTTTCACATGAAGAATGGCCAAGTGGATTACAGACTGGAGGGCAGTCAGCAGCCATGAAGCCCAACCTCCTAGTCTTCAGGAGAGGATGGGTAAAAGAATGGTGGGGTGGGGGGGGGAGAGAATTAAAATTAAAACATTGTTATATTTCAATTTATCCAAATATAGTAGGGTGATAAACCCATAGGCCTTCCACCGCCTCTGTAACTTTTTGGTGAGAGTACACTGGAAGGGCTGGAAATTAGGTCGGGACCCGGGTACGTGGGGTCCTGGCCAAATCTTGGAGCATCCAGGACGGTCTTTTGGCAGATGAGCCTCTGACTGCCCTAAGGTTGTGGGGGGGGGGGGGGGGGGCAAGGATATCCTATGTTGGGAGATCGTGTGTCCTCTGCCCTCAGAGAGACTCCGCAGAAGTACCATTATGCACCACCGGTAGAAATGTGGCCCACTGGGGTTTCCAGGCCGGGATCGTGGCCTGGAGCTCCATTCTGAAGAGAGTTTAAAAAAATTAAATATGGCCCTATTACAAAGGGGGCTGCTGGAAATACTAAAATTATCCCTGTGCCAGATTGCACCCCTCCTCACGGAAATTCAGGCCTAATATCAGAGGTTCTGCTGAGAGAGTTTGAGGAGTTCGGGTCCAAATTAATAAGCAGAACCTCAAGGGTAATAATCTCTGGATTACTACCTGAACCACGTGCAAATTGGCATAAGGTGGAACAGATCAGAGAGTTAAAAGGGTGGTGTGGGAGATGGGGGTTTTAATTCATGGGGCACTGGCACCATTACTGGGAAAAGAGGGAGCTATTCCATTGGGATGGGCTCCACTTAAACCGGGCTGGTGAATCAAATAACTAGGGCGGTAGTTTGGCTTTAAATTAAAAAGTGGGAGGAAGGGGTCAGGTAAGGGTAAATTTATAAATCTAAGCGCAAAATCAAGGCTGTAGAGCAGTGTAGCGATTTGAGTAAAGATAAGCAGAGTGTGTCAGGGAGTGACAGAGTTTAACGGTAATAGTGCATCAGTGAATAAGGTCAGCGGGAAAAATAGTAAAAAGTTAAAATTAAAGGCACTTTACCTCAATGCACGAAGTATTCTTAACAAGATAGATGAATTAATGACACAAATAGAGATAAATGGGTTTGATCTAGTCGCCATTACTGAGACATGGTTGCAAGGTGACCAAGGTTGGGAACTAAACATTCCAGGGTACTTGATTTTTTCGAAAAGACAGGCAGAATGGAAAAGAAAGTGGGTGGGTAACCCTGATAATAAAGGATGACACAAAGGCAGTAGTGAGAAAGGATCTCGCATAGGACGATCAGGAAATAGAATCAGTATGGGTAGAGATAAGAAATAACAAGGGATAGAAAACACTGGTGGGAGTAGTTTATAGGCCCTGTGACATTAATTAAAAAATAAGGGAAGCTTGTAACAAAGGGAATGCAATAATTGTGGGGGACTTTAATCTTCATATAGACTGGGCAATTCAAATTGGCAAAAATAGTTTGGAGGACGTGTTCACGGAATGCATTTGAGACAGTTTCCGAGAACAATACATCATGGAAATAGGCCATTTTAGATCTTGTCTTGAGTAATGAGAGAGGGTTAATTAGTAATCTCATAATAAGGGACCCTCTGGGGCAGAGTGATCATAATATGATAGAATTTCAGATTGAGTTTGAGAGTGACGTACTTAAACACGACACTACAGTCTTAAACTTAAACAAAGCCAATTATATAGGTAGACTGGGAAATTAGATTAAAAGATATGACAGTAGATAAACAATGGAAAACATTTAAAGAAATATTTCATAATTCTCAACGAATATACTTTCCATTGAGGAATAAAAACCCCACAGGAAAAATGATCCATCCGTGACTAACTTAAAGAAGTTAAGGATAGTATTAGATTAAAGGAAGAGGCCTATAATGTTCCCAAGAAGAGTAATAAGCCTGAGGATTGGGAGAGTTTTAGAAACCAGCAAAGGATGACCAAAAAACTGATAGAGGGAGAAAATAGAATATGGGAATAAACCAGCAAGAAATATATAAACAGACTGTAAGAGCTTCTACAAGTATGTAAAAAGGAGAGTAACGAAAGTAAACATGGGTCTCGTAGAGGCTGAGACAGGAGAAATGATAATGGGGAATAAGGAAATGGCAAAGACGTTAAACAAATATTTTGTATCTGTCGTCACAGTAGAAGATGCAAAAAATATACCAGAAGACGACCAAGGGTCTAATGAGAGTGAGGAACTTAGTGATTAAGATTAGTAAAGAAAAAGTACTGGAGAAATTAATGGGACTAAAAGCCGACAAATCCCCTGGACCAAATGGCTTGCATCCTAGAGTTCTAAAAGAGGTGGCTGCAGAGATAGTGGATACGTTGGTTGTGATCTTCCAAAATTCCCTAGATTCTAGAATGGTCCCCGTGGATTGGAAGGTAGCAAATTTAACAAGAAAGGAAGGAGAGAGAAAACGGGGAACTACAGGCCAGTTGGCCTGGCATCAATAGTAGGGAAAATGCTGGAATCTATTATTAAGGACGCGGTAACGGGGCACTTAGGAAATCATGATATGATTAGGCAGGGTCAACAAGGTTTTATGGAAGGGAAACTCTGCTTGACAAATCTACTGGAGTTTTTTGAGGATGTAATTAGCAAGGTAGATAAAGGGGAACTCGCGGATAAAGTATCTTTGGATTTTCAGAAGGCATTCGAAAAATTGTCACACCAAAGGTTGTTACGCAAAATAAGGGCTCATGGGGTTGGGGTAATATATTAGCATGGATAGAGGATTGGTTAACGGACAGAAAACAGAGAGTAAGAATATATTTTTAAATGGTGAGCAACTATTAAATGTTGGCATTCAAAGAGATTTGTATTTCCTTATACACGAAACACAAAGTTAACATGCAGGTACAGCAAGCAATTGGAAAGGCAAATGGCATGTTGGCCTTTATTGCAGGGGGTTGGAGTACAAGAGTAAGGAAGTTTTGCTGCAATTGTACAGGGTTGAGGTGAGACCACACCTGGAATACTGTGTGCAGTTTTGGTCTCCTTACCTAAGGAAGGATATTCTTATCTTAGAGACAGTGAACCTTTGCTGCACTAGATTGATTCCTGGGATGAGAGGGTTGTCCTATGAGGAGAGATTGAGTAGAATGGGCCTATACTCTGGAGTTTAGAAGAATGAGAGGTGATCTCATTGAAACATATAAGATTCTGAGAGGTCTTGACAGGATAGATAATGTGAGGCTGTTTCCCCTGGCTTGAGAGTCTAGAACTAGGGGGCATAGTCTCAGGATAAGGGGTTGGCCATTTAAGACTGAGATGAGGAGGAATTTCTTTACTCAGAAGGTTGTGAATGTTTTGAATTCTCTACCCCGGAGGGCTGTGGATGCTCAGTCGTTGAGTATATTCAAAGCTGAGATAGATAGATTTTTGGACTCAAAGGGAACCAAGAGATATGGGGATCGGGTGGGAAAGTGGAGTTGAGGTAGAAGATCAGCCATGATCTTATTGAATGGTGGAGCAGGCTTGAGGAGCGGTATGGCTAACTCCTAAGTATGTTCTTATGTTCTAATTTATAAATTCAGAAATGTTATTAAAATTCAAAAGTTTCTCATTCTATTTAGCATTAGGATTTCTCTGATTTCCAAGGAGCTGTAAAGGACATTTGATACTCGGTGGATTAGTTCTGGGGGATGCTTTTCATTGTTCTGTAAACTGCTGGTGTAAAGTAGCAGTGATCCTAAAGTAAAAGAAATCCAGGTCTATTAAAGTGAGGCCTGAAGGGACTTGATACTGAACTACTCTGTCAGCCTGTGCATCTTTGGGTCTGATCTGGTGTTGAATAATTCATAATCTTAAAGAATTAGCTTCAAAACTTCCCTCTGTCTGTAACTGAGAATTAAAGTCTGCCATTGTACTGTATTTATTTTGACAATATAACCCTTTCTAACCTATTTCAGATGAAGACTGATTTTAGTTGCTTGGGTTAGATTCTGTTCAATATACATTTTGGCACAATCCAGAGTTTGGGTCCTTTTCCCTCTCTTTCCCTCCCCATATTTGCTGTGCTAACTTTTAAGTTATAGTGTAGTCCTAAGGAAGGAATAGAGGCACTTCCACTGATGTGAGTGCTATTGGTATTTGATTGCATTTTAAGTGGCAAATCTGCTATGGTCATCACAATCCAAAATATATATAGTACATAGCCTTACCATTTAAAAAAAATGTTCAAAGCAACGGCAAAGGGTTCAGAATAACCCTTAATAAAATATAATTTGATCCTTAATCTCGGTCTGGGAATAGCCTCCATATTTCTCACTGTATTGTGAGGCAACTTTCATCCTGATGTACCAACGGAACTCATACCTCAACACAAAACCAAGAAAGACTTGCATTTATATAGCACCTTTCACAACCTCAGGGCATCCCAAAGCACTTTACCAGCCAATGAAGTACCTTTTTAAAAACAAATTGTAGTCACTGTTATAATGCAGGAAATGTTATGGTACCACATTGCAACATTTGCCACTTGTAAATATTTGTCATTTTGATGCAACAAATAAATTTGGCTAAATATTGTTCTGACATGGCTGAAAAGCACAGTGCATCGTATTGATCAACACTAATAATAAAAAAAGATAAAATTGAACTAGTCATATAGCTGGGAATTATAGGAAAAGCAATGGCTGTTGTAATGGTGGCAGCATTCAATGATTTAAACCTGGTATTTTTGGAATGTAGAATGATAATGGAAGGAATAGAAATGGCGTCATGTGCTCAATGAAGTGAGTACAGAATTGAAGAAAGTGACCATAAGTATGTGAGATGCACTATAGTACAGATCTGACTATGCACCACTAGTCCACCTTATGGTTTTCAGTATTTTGATCACTAATCTTAAAGCACAAAAGACACATGTTTTACATCCAGGAGACACAGGCCCAGGGCTGAGATTTCTTTTCTTTTTGCATGTGGTAGTTACAGTGAAACACATTTAGTGAAACTGCCTTGCTGGGTTGAAGGGGGGAACACGGACCGACGGACTGAAGCTTTTACAACTGTACTGTGAACAGAAGCCTGGTTGTTTCAGCAATTTTTTTTCCCCAGTCGATATTGCACAATGTTAATGGTCTTTGAAAGAAAAACAAATGGGAGCAAGGTTATAACTGCAACGGAGTGCTCTTTGGTTTAGAAGCCTCTTAACTAGAAGTGAAATCAGACTTTATCAAAGTCTTAGCTTGGGAATGATGCGGGGGTGGAGGAGCATCTGCTGAGAGCAAGATCATGTGTTGTCACTATTAATTTATGAATGAATAAAAATACAAATTGTTCATTTTGAAGCATGATGTCATCAGCAGCCTGTCACATCTAGTGTTCTTTTTTTGGTCCCTCTCTACCAGCGCTGAGAGTCCCAGCTGTCAGAATGAATGATGTTGGCTTGTCTGGTTTGATGGCGTGACACAGTTAACCTCCTTGATGCTGCTGCAGGTGAAATGAGTTATGGGGGTGAGTCAGCTTTATCAGGCAGGCCCAGGGCTCGCTGCAGCAGCAAGCCCTTGTTCACACCTTCTGCTGTGTACAAATAATGTGCCTTTCTCAGCCTTGAGACTTGAGGCTGCTTTGAATGTAGAATGAAAATTCCCTGGGGAAGGTACATGGGCTGAATAGCAAATGAGATCTACACAAGGATATTACCATGCTGGGTTAAGGGAGCACACACAGACTTCTACTTTTATACCGAGTTGGGGTAGGGGCTATGAAAGGTTTAGCTTGCAAGTGACACATACCACCTGCTTATGATGTGTGCAATCCACTGATAACCTGTTATGAATAATGTGGCTAAACAGCCAAGTGTCAAATAATGCCTGGAGCCTGATTTTTGTGATTTCATGTGCAATTTTTTCTCTGCGTATCTGGACAATTCATTGTTTGCTTATAGCACAATCTGTTTGCAGATTGCTTGTGGCTGATACTCCAAGCCATCTACCCCTTATTCAGGCTATTGAGCTTGCAAGAATCAACACATTTGTGGAAACCCAATGATGCCTTTATCTCTTGGCCTGGAAGCTCACCTCCTGTTGACCTGAGGCAACACTGGGTGGCAGGTGTCCACAACTTATTCACGTGGGGCGCGACTTTGCCACCCCTTCTCTCTGGTAGATGGTGCTGAACAGTGCCTGAGGTGAACAACTATATAGGTAGAGACAGAAAGGACAACTGATAATGGGATAAAATGTTTATTTGTTTCTTTTTGTTCCAGTATGCCAGTAGCTGTCTCTGGAGATCTGAGATTTACATTATAATTTAGAATATATTATAACAGCTTTCACTAAGTCCAAACCAGATAGAGGCTGATAAAGTGGAGATGATATCAGTAGGACACAACCTACAACCCATCAATCTACTTATTCTACATTCTAGGGGTGTGGCTTAGGAAATAACTCAAAAAATTGTAATTCCAAAATTTATTTCAACTATTGTGTGGCCTTAACATTCAGCTGTTGTGGGATTTTATTTTGATGATGCTCCTCACCTTGCTGGTGGTGCTGCACTTGATTTTGAGAGCCTGGTGATTATGCAGTCATGGGAACAGTTTCAGATAGGTCCAGTTTTAATACTTCAGTGTAAAGTCCACAATACCTGATTAAAATAAACAGTCAAAAACTGGACTTTTGCTGCCCATTTTATATTAAAAGTAAAAAAAAATGTCAGCCAGCTCAAGAAATGCATTGTCCAGACTAAAACTGGATGAGTTGCAACTTTAATTTTGAGACTTGCAATTCCTTGTATGACGTTATTGCTTAGTTTTCATTTTGTTTTTACACTTTTTAGGTTATTTTATATATTACCCATTATATCAACTGTAATTGGCATCATCATTGAATACTGCAGTATTCCTTTGTCTCTTATTCCCATGATCTTAGTGTCTAAACTTGCATTAGGAGACTGCTGCTCATCAAGGTCTATTGAATTAAGAGAAAAGTGGCCAGGAAATATCCTATTTATGTGCACGGTTAGATTTGATTTGTGTGACCAACTTCCTACAAAAATTATATTTCTGGTGCCTGATGTCTGTTTCCATCAATCAGCAATCACAGTGCTTAAAAAAGATTGCACTGCGGCCTGGTATTTGTGTTGGTTGTATTTGTGATCAACAGACTCCTGTTCTGAGGGCACCAGTTGAATCACCATTATGACTGATGTTCAAACTCCATTGTCTTCAGTAACTGAGTTTTGCTGGACTGTCAGATGAAAAGAAAGATGTGCATTTATATAGTGCCTTTCATGACCTCAGGACGTCCCACAGAGCTTTACAGTTAATGAAGTACTTTTGATCTGTAGTCACTGTTGTAATGTAAGAAACGTGGCAGCCATATTGCACACAGCAAGGTCCCACAAACAGCAATGTGATAATGACCAGATAATCTGTTTGTGATGTTGGTTGATGGATAAATATTGGCCACGACACCGGGGAGGACTCCCCTGCTCTTCTTCGAAATAGTGCTATGGGATCTTTTACGTCCACCTGAGGGCAGACGGGGCCTGGGATTAACGTTTTAGCCGAAAGATGACACCTCCGGGGGACAGCGCAGCACTCTCTCAGTAAGATGAAACTTTTCATGGTAGCTGAGCACTGCGTCCTTTGGCAGAGGGCTCAGATAAAAAGCTTTTTAGGATTGTTCACACCCACAGACTCACCTCTTGTTGACTCATCATGAGCTGACATTGATGGCCATGGAGGAGTCTAAAAGCTCTTGCTTCCTGGCTAGAGGAAGGAATATATAACACCAGCTGGCAGTCCAGGATCAACTTTGGGAGATTTTAAAAAAAAAGGAAATTAAATTCCATCTTGATTGTAACCGGACTCTACTCCCTTTTTGATGGAGAAGTTGCGATATTTATAATATACAAAATTCTTAGAGGAATTCAGTTATGCTTGGACATTCAATTGAGTAAGAGTGGACAATTTTCAATTGAGGGTCATTTGCAACAAATTTGAAGATTCCATCTCTCTTCCCACCACAAGACAATCTGTTATGCAGATTGGGACAGCTTAGAATGTTTGTCTGTATTTTATAAATACTACTGTCAAATTTAAAAAGAAAATATAATGGTAAAGTTTTAGGGGACACTAACTAAATGTTACTTCAAGCTGTTGCCTCAAACACAACCATGGTCCACAGGCTTTGAGGGAAAAGTTTCCAAAAGCTTTTAACATTTCTTTCATTTGTTTTAATTGTGATTGTATGGCTTGTTGTAATTGGAGATAGCAAAAGGATTAAAAGGCCAGCCCTACTTTTTAATCAAGAGTCAAAAGGGGGTAGAGATACACAAATCACTAAAAGTAGCAACGCAGGTTAATAAGGCCATTAAAAAAAATCAAACCAAGCACTGGGGTTCATTTCTAGAGGGATAGAATTGATAAGCAGAGAAGTTATGTTAAACTTGAATAGAACCTTGGTTAGACCACACTTGGAGTACTGTGAACAGTTCTGGTCTCCATATTATAAAAAGGATATAGAAGCATTGGAGAAGGTGCAAAAAAGATTTACTAGGATGATACCAGAATTAAGAGATCATACCGAAAAGGAAAGGTTGAACAGGCTGGAGCTCTTTTCTCTAGAAAAGAGAAGACTGAGTGGTGATCTGATCGAGGTCTTTAAGATTATGAAAGGGTTTGATAAGGTAGATGAAGAGATTATGTTTCCACTTGTAGGGGAGACCAGAACTCGGGGCCATAAATCTAAGATAGTCACTAATAAATCTAATGGGAATTCAGGAGCAACTTCTTTTACCAGAGACTGGTTAGAATGTGGAACTTGCTACCACAAGGAGTAGTTGAGGCGACTGGCATAGATGCACTTAAGGGGAAGCTAGATAAACACATGAGGGAGAAAGGAATAGAAGGAAATGATACAGTTAGATGAAGTAGGGAGGGAGGAGGCTCGTGTGGACCATAAACATCGGCATGGACCTGTTGGGCCGAATGGCCTGTTTCTGTGCTGTACGTTGTATGTAATTCTATGTAAGCTGCCTATCCTGAGTTACAATTGACTAGATTCCTGTTTGCCCATTGTGGCTGAAGTAAAAGATCCAACTATAGAGACAACCGTAATGCATTGTATTAGTTTGTAAAATTGTTTGTGTTACTGTACTCTACATCAAACAGTGGTCATAAGATAGGAAAGTACAAAACATTCTTTACTTTCACCGATATCGAAGGACGAACAATGATATGTGATATTTTGTGCTCCAGTATCTTTATTTTGAATATTATCGCTTAATCAAAGGTCATTCTAGGAACATTTCAGTCAGCATTTTTTGTGAATTATCAGCAAGTGAGAGCATCTATAGCCAATTAAAATTTAAATGACAACTTGATGAATATCATGCAGATGTACAGTAAGGTCAAATATGTTTTTGGATTAAAACTGCTAAATCACTCGTCTGTTTTGTAGTTGCAATTCAATACAGTTCGCTCTAGATAGGCATCTCACCTGTTTTCGCTTATGCCACATTTAATTGTTGTTAGCTCAGGAAAGACTTTGGTATATTTTGATTTTAAGTGAGCCAGTGTTGAGGGCTGCCTGAGGGTTGCCTGGTAGTTCAAATTTCTAGGTCTACCAGTTTCTCAGCCCTTCACGCCTCAGTTGGGTACGTTCTGTTGGTTATGATATGGCTATTGTTCGAAGCACGATACAAAAGCAGTGCACAAGTACTGGATCGAGATGAACTGCAGTTAAATATTGAAGTATTTTAGCTCAGGCTGTGCATATATTGAATCCTTAGGGATTTTAAAATTTCTGGATTTCAGAAATATACTTAAAATTTGTGGTAACTGTTTAGTGTAGCATTCCTATTATTTTATCGTGTGCTGTAGAACTTATGTTTTCAAAAAAAAATAGTGGAATAGAGAGTCACACTGTGAAGAATGAAATTTTGTGGCAAAGCTTTTATTTTTGTGTATATATATAAAATATTTTATTCTTGGTCTGCCAGGCTAAGCAACAGTTGCAGTTGAGAGAACCTGCTTCCAGGCCATCACTTTTGCCACTCGGGCACTAAGAGATGCACGAGCAGCTTGTCCTCTGATTGCCTTGGCCCCCATCTTCCCAATGGGAAAATGCTTTGCCTCCACTTAATGTTTCCTCACAGCCAAGGATCTGAGACTGGGGATTAAGTGGTCCGGGCGATCATCTCCCCTCTCCATGGAATCAGACATTGACGTGCCACTGTGCTATGCCGCATAATTTTTTATATTTCTTTCTTTCTATGTTTCTGACATTGAAGGGTACTGAAACTCCATACATACCTGTCATTCTGTCACCACATTTTATTCTTGTGGGTGAGATACCGAGAGGCTAACATATGTGCACTTGGATGGGCGGGGCACTGTAGCAATGAATCCTCCTATGGATTACTGACAGGATTATGTGAGCCAATCAGTTCATTGAGAAAAATATAAATAAGAAAACAGTTCCTCTATTTGTGCCAAACTAAAAATTTGTTTTTAAACACATTTGCAATTTTGTCGAAAAGTACATCCAAGGTCCTACCTTGGCAGGATGACAATGAATGAAGTCCTAAAACATATTTCAAAGAGAATTATCCTCAGCAATTTATGGAATGCAAGTCATAAATTGCTGTAAGCTTTCAGCAGTAAATAAAGTGGCAGCTACTGCATTTCCATTGCAATCTTCTCCATAATGATATTTTTTGAAGTAACTTTAGGAGTTTTTGTGTGAAAACAACACTGCTTAAATTGTCCAGAATGAGTGTTGAAAGATTATAGCAGGCTCAAGTCCTCACGAGCTTAAACTATGTCAAACAATGGTTTGTTTTGCTATACGAATTTGTATCTTGCAAGCCAGCTTATCTTAGCCCCACCAACGATATGCGTTTATAAGAAGTGAGTCACGCTAGAAGTAGAAGATTCATGATGAGCTGTAGGATATGATTGTCATCATCCAATTTATATGTCATTAAATCTTGTGTATTCTGTGTGTATCATATTGGGTAAAAATCCAGATGTAATTTTTAAACCCACATGATATGGTCCCCTAATTGTGGAGTGTTTTCAAATTCCTACCTGGCAAACTCTGTTTACCAATATGCACCTGCTTTGTGGAATCTGAAAAATATTTCATGGAGGTGACGTTATCATGCGTGTTATTACTGTCATTCTTGTAATTCTGCAAAATATCTACAAGGGAAAGGAGAGGCATTGCAAAGGGGAGCACTCAAAGCACAATAGTATGGTGATAGGTTGAAGTCTGCCTTCTTGCCTCCACCACTTCCATGATCGTTCTGAAAACGGCTCTGCAAGTTGCAGAGTACAGCACTCCCTACTCAAGTTGCATAAAAATCAATGAAGTACAATTTAACGCACCTAACCGGAGAGTTCCTCTCCAGCAGTTCTGAAAACATAGCAGAGTGCATTAGTGAATGAGAATGCATGAGTTTAAGGTGAAGTGCTTTTTAAAGTAAGAGGAAGCTCAGAAGTCATTTCCCAATACATGAGAAATCTTGCCTCTACGCATTCTATTTGAATCAACTAACTGTAACTACGTAGGGGTAAAAGGGTAGCATGATTTTAAAGATCGATGGACAAGCATTAATAGAGTTGTTATTAATCTACTGTATCCTTAGAAGTGCAAAAACATGAAGAAAAATGTGAAAATGGTTGTTTTCTTGATGTGTATTTTGGGCAAACCTAGGCAAAATAGTGAAGAGGACAGGAGGAAGAGCTGGTGATCTGAAAACCCACCCACTTCACTCTCCAACCTCTCTCCTGTCTTATTTTTCCAACATTCCAAACTCTGTCTCAATGCTTTTCTGCATGTTTAAATCAGGACTTACTGCACTGTCTCCTACTCTAGCTTATTTTTTTTTACAGTACCTCCAAAACGGTGGAACTCTTTACCTCCTGCAGTTTGGCATGACCTTCTTGATTTACCTTGTGTTCTCTCTTTTCAACTTTGGTGGCGTGCTGCGTTATGGGCCTTGGCCTTTCGTCTAGGCTTCTCAATTTAATAAAAGAAATAGGGGGAGTCAGCCTGATTAGATTTAGGGCATCATTCAAACACTAGGTTAAAAAATAGTTCTACACATTGTTCCTGCCACAGGTAATCCCACGTACAGCACTGAGAGATACATGTAGCTGTGAAGCAGTATTGCGAGTTCACCTGTGAGGTCATATGGAATCTTTGTTTCACAGACTCTCTTGTTGACTGTCGGAGCTTGACTCCAGAGAGCTGGTTATAACTCAACATGGAAAGTAGTCAGACGTGAAGCGACTGGAGAGTCCAACAGGTAAGGCCCAGTCAGGATTTCCAGCTCAGATGGAGTCCAGGCTTCCAGCCCCAATTCTACCACAGCAATACCAGCCAGGCTGCTGCTTAGAGAGAAGACACAAGTGCAGATTAAGTGGAGGAAAAGAAAGGATGATGGACAGGCAATAGCTTAGGCTGATTTATTTTTAAATTATGAAAAAAAACAGATTATGTGTTTTTTCTTTTATTACGCAGGATTTAGAGAAAAGCACTTAACAGACATGGCGTGATATTTTTTTAATGAGCATAAAGAATGAGACAGATTGCTGTAAACCCATAGAGCAGAGCTATATTTAAAATTTAATTCCAAAATGAGAGTGAGTCATTTTCATAAAATAAAATTTTAGAAAAAGTGTAGCTAAAATAAATAAAATTTAGCAGGCCTGTTACATTACATTTTAGTTATGTCCACCCTGAAGTTTATACAGTTAAAATAAAATTCTCATGCATGTTGTTATTAAACCAGCACTCTTAAATAGATAATGTCCCCTGATAAATTGCACTGTAAAGCACATCGGTGACATTAGTAATGTAGTGGTGCCATCATATTATTCATTGCATCTAGCTCAAGAAATTCTTCAACATTAAGAAAAAAACAATTGAGAATACCAGTTTATTCACATGGCTCCTCATATCTTCAGTGTGACGTGTTTCTCATGGGGAATGGTTGACAACTAGCATAGGCTGTCCCTTAACAACTGGCGTAACCTTGCAGAGGCCTATAAGTCAACTGCTTGCCGATCACCTCATTCTGGCTCAGGATGAACTAAAGAAAGTCCGGAAAAACATTCTTAAAAGGATGAAAATATTGCTGATATGTTTGAAACCTTTTCAGAATGGGAAGAAAAAAAACTTCAAATAGTTACAAATACTACAGTTATAGTAATAGATCATTTATTGCAATGTGATCATGTTCAAATGTCCTTAATTTTAATCTTAATCTCAATAAAGTCCAATTGCCAGGGCGTGCTCACTTTCCCGACTTTTAGCTCGGTTAAGCCCATTCAATCCATTTTTGCCTGAATATTAATTGGAACCAAATCTGGAGCTTTGGGTGTGGGAGAGAAAATCAAGATGTAGAATCAGTCTGGGTGGAGTTAAGAAGCACCATGGGGCAGAAAACACTGGTGGGAGTTGTCTTATAGGCCTCCAAACAGTAGTGGTAATGTAGGGGATGGGATCGAACAGGAAATTAGAGACGCATGTAACAAGGGTACTACAGTAGTCATGGGTGACTTTAATCTGCATATAGACTGGCCAAACCAAATTAGCAATAATACTGTGGAGGATGAATTCCTGGAGCATGTATGAGATGGTTTTTTAGACCAGTACATTGAGGAGCCAACCAGGGAACAGGCTATCCTAGATTGGGTATTGTGCAATGAGAAGGGGTTAATTAATAATTTTGTTGTGCGGGGTCCTTTGGGGAAGAGTGACCATAACATAATAGAATTCTTCATTAAGATGGAAAGTGAAGTAGTCCAATCCGAAACTAGGGTCCTAAATCTAAACAAAGGAAACTACGAAGGTATGAGGAGTGAGTTGGCTATGATAGATTGGGAAGCTTCATTAAAAGGCATGACGGTGGATAGGCAATGGCTAACAGTTAAGGAACGAATTCATGAATTGCAACAGTTATACGTTCCTTTCTGGCGCAAAAACACAAAAGGAAAAACGGCCCAACCATGGCTAACAAAAGAAATTAAGGAGAGTATTAAATCCAAAGAGGAGTTATATAAAGTTTCCAGAAAAAGTAGCAAGCCTGAGGATTGGGAGCAGTTTAGGATTCAGCAAAAAAGGACCAAGAGATTGATTAAGAGGGGAAAAATGGAGTATGAGAGTAAACTTGCAAGGAACATAAAAGTGAACTGCAAAAGCTTCTACAAGTATGTAAAAAGATTAGTGAAGACAAATGTAGGTCCCTTACAGTCAGAAACGGGAGAATTTATAATGTGGAACAAGGAAATGGCAGAACAATTAAACAAATACTTTGATTCTGTCTTCATGGAAGAGGACACAAATAACTTCCCAGAAATGCGAGGGAACCAAGGGACTAGTGAGACGGAGGAATTAAAGGAAATTAGTATTGGTAAAAAAATAGTGCTGGAGAAATTAATGGGACTGAAATCCAATAAATCCCCAGGGCCTGATAATCTGCATCCCAGAATAGTTCCTGCAGATTGGAGGGTGTCAAATGTAACCCCATTATTTAAAAAAGGAGGGAGAGAGAAAACAGAGAACTACAGACAGGTTAGCCTAACATCAGTAATAGGGAAAATGCTAGAGTCTATTATAAAGGATGTGATAACAGGACACTTTTAGAAAATATCAACAGGATTAGACAAAGTCAACATGGATTTATGAAAGGGAAATCATGTTTGACAAACCTACTGGAGTTTTTTGATAATATAACTGGTGGAATAGGTAAGGGAGAACCAGTGGATGTGGTCTGTTTGGATTTTCAGATGGCCTTTGATGAAGTCCCACATAAGAGGTTAGTGTGCACAATTAAAGCACATGGGATTGGCGGTAATACACTGGCATGGATTGAAAATGGTTAACAGAGAGGAAACAGAGAGTAGGAATAAATGGGTCTTTTTCGGGGTGGCAGGCAGTGCTTGGGCCCCAGCTATTCACAATATATATCAATGATTTGGATGAGGGAACCAAATGTAATATTTCCAAGTTTGCTGATGACACAAAACTAGGTGGGATTGTGAGTTGTAAGGAAGATGCAAAGAGGCTTCAAGGTGATTTAGACAAGTTGAGTGAGTGGGCAAATACATGGCAGATGCAGTATAATGTGGATAAATGTGAAGTTATCCACTTTGGAAGGAAAAATGGAAAGGCAGAGTATTATTTAAATGGTGATAGATTGGGAAATGCTGATGTACAAAGGGACCTGGGTGTCCTTGTACACCAGTCACAACGCAAACATGTAGGTCCATCAAGCAGTTAGGAAGGCAAATAGTATGTTGGCCTTCATTGCAAGAGGATTTGAGTATAGTAGCAAGGATGTCTTACTGCAGTTATACAGGGCCTTGGTGAGACCACACCTGGAGTATTGTGTGCAGTTTTGGCTCCTTACCTAAGAAAGGATATACTTACCATAGAGGGAGTGCAGCAAAGGTTCACCAGACTGATTCCTGTGATGGCAGGACTGTCATATGAGGAGAGATTGGGTCGACTCGGCCTGTATTCACTCGAGTTTAGAAGAATGAGAGGGGATCTCATTGAAACGTATAAAATTCTGACAGGGTTAGACAGACTGGATGCAGCAAGAATGTTTTCCCTGGCTGAGGTCTCCAGACCGAGGGATCAGTGAGTCATGATACGGGTTGGACATTTAGGACTGAGATGAGGAGAAATTTCTTCACTCAGAGGGTGGTGAACCTGTGGAATTCTCTACCACAGAAGGCAGTGGAGGCCAAGTCACTGAATATATTTAAGAAGGAGCTAGATAGATTTCTAGACACAAAAGGCATCAAGGGGTATGGGGAGAGAGCGGGAATATGGTATTGAGAGAAGATCAGCCATGATCATATTGAATGGTGGAGCAGGCTCGAAGGGCCGAATGACCTACTTGTGCTCCTATTTTCTATGTTTCAATGAGAGGAAAAGGAAATAATTACACCTCCTGCCAGATGACCGTACAACAGCATTGACAACAACTGTGCAGCAGTCTGAACGTGTCCTGCTGTGCTGCAGGGTGATGTGCAGTACTGACTAGCGTTGCTGAAGAACAGTGACAAAATATCAGAATGTTTTTTAAATTGTAAGAAAGGATTCAAAAAAGGCCAAGACACTGCTGCGTAACACAATGATTCAGAATATTCATAATCAGTGTATCTGAGATTTTGGATTAAGCTAGTTTTATATTTACTGGTAATGATGTACTTCAGCAAGAAGCCTTATAATAGCTCTATCCTTCTACTATCCCACATAAGAACATAAGAAATAGGAGAAGGAGTGGGCCATACGGCCCCTTGAGCCTGCTCCACCATTCAATAAGATCATGGCTGATCTTCGACCTCAACTCCACTTTCCCACTCTATCGCCATATCCCATGATTCCCTTAGTGTCCAAAAATCTATCGATCTCAGTCTTGAATATACTCTATGACTGAGCAATCCACAACTATCTGAGGTAGAGAATTCCAAAGATTCACAACTCTCTGAGTGAAAACATTTCTTCTCATCTCAGTCCTAAATGACCAACCCCTTATCCTGAGACTATGACCTCTAGTTCCAAACTCTCCAACCAGGGGAAACAGCCTCTCAACATCTACCCTGTCAAGCCCTCTGAGAATTTTATGTTTCAATGAGTTTGCCTCTCATTCTTCTAAACTCCAGAGAATACAGACCCATTCTACCCAATCTCTCCTCCATAGGACAACCCTCTCATCCCAGGAATCAATCTAGTGAACCTTCATTGCATCCCCTCTAAGGCAAGTATATCCTTCCTTAGGTGAGGAGATCAAAACTGTACACAGTACACCAGGTGTGGTCTCACCAGAGCCCTGTATAATTGCAGCATGACCTCCTTACTCTTAACCTTTATTGCAAGGGATTGGAGTATAACATACCATTTGCCTTCCTAATCGCTTGCTGTACCTGCATGTTAACTTTCTGTGATTCTGTGTACAAGGACACCCAAATCCCTCTGAATACAGGCATTTTTAGTCTCTCACCTTTTAAAAAAATATTCTGCTTTTCCATTCTTACCAAAGTGGATAATTTCACATCCAACCAAATCTCCCCTCCCCCTCTTTGAAACTTTATTTTTAAGTGGAAGAATATACTTGTGAAACCTTTGTCTTGTGATGCCTGGTCTTCTAATTGAGGCTCCCTCACTTGCATATTGTTTAAGGCTAGCTGCTGAGATTTATTGTTTCAGGACTATCCTTAGTCTCTTGGCTTTCTCTGCTTTTCAGTGATATTAATGGAGCATGTCTCAATTCTTGAGATGGACGAGCACAGCTTTTAAATCTGTTCTAATGTACTTAAACACCTGTTAGAAACATTTTTATTTTTTTTTTGTATTTACAGGCAGTCTCCACCATGAGGAACTTATTTTTGATGAAAATTTTTACAACAATTTAAAAATATAGAAATTTTTTTAAGGAATACTTGAGAATAAGTCTATTTCAGGGGTTTTATCCTATCCTGGAACTATCCTTTAAGTGTAGCAAATGGCAAGTTTCCTAATTTTATTAAATTTTTGAAGATCCCTCTTTTCTAAGGATGCTGGGACAAGAGGATAACTTGTGACCAGCCATCTGTCAATGTTGCTCTGTTAACCAGCTGGTAGAAGGCACTTTAACATCGTAGGAAGAGTCAACGGATTTTAAAAGGGAAGGTCACGCTTGATAACCTTACTGAATTATTTGAAGAAGTAACAGAAAGGATAGACAAGGATAATGCAGTAGATGTAACATATTTGGATAAGGTACTGCATAGTAGACCCATGATTAAGGTCACAGCATATGGAGTCAGGGGACAAGTAGCAGAATGGATAGCAAGCTGGCCACAAAACAGAAAACGGAGAGTAGGGGTTAAAGGTAGTTATTCAGACTGGCAAAAGGTGGGAAGTGGTGTTCCACAAGGATCGGTGCTGGGAACACTGTTGTTCACCATTTACAACAATGATTTGGACTCTGGAATTGGAAGTACAATTTCAAAATTTGCGATGACACCAACTTGGGGGGTATAGATAATACTGAGAAGGACTGCGTCAAAATACAGGAAGACATTAATAAACTTGCAGAATGGGTGTGTAATTGACAAATGAATTTCAATATAGATAAGTGTGAGGTGGTACATTTTGGTAGGGATAATAAGGAGACTACATACTCTTTGGAAAATAAGAGTCGAAATGGGATAGAGGAGCAGGGGGATCTGGGGGTACAGATACACAAATCACTGAAAGTAGCAATGCAGGTTAATAAGGCCATTTAAAAAAAAAAGCAAACAAAGCAATGGGGTTCATTTCTAGAGGGATAGAATTGAAAAGCAGAGAAGTTATGTTAAACTTCTATAGAACCTTGGTTAGAACACACTTGGAGTACGGTGAACAGTTCTGGTCTCCATATTGCAAAAGGGATATAGTGGCACTGGAGAAGGTGCATAAAAGATTTATTCGGATGATACCAGAACTGAGGTTATACCCATCAGGAAATATTGAACAGGCTGGGACCCTTTTCTCCAGAAAAGAGAAGGCTGAGGGGCAACCTGATGGAGGACTTTAAGATTATGAAAGAGTTTGATAGGGTAGACATGGAGAAGATGTTTCCACTTGTAGGGGAGACCAGAACTAGGCGCCATAAATATAAGATAGCCACTAATAAATCCAATATAGGGAATTTGGGAGAAACTTCTTTACCCAGAGAGTGGTTGGAATGTGGAACTTGCTACTACAAGGAGTAGTTGAGGTGACTAGCATAGATGCATTTAGAATCATAGAATGCTTACAGCACAGGAGGCCATTTGGCCCGTCAAGTCTGTGCTGGCTCTCTGCAAGAGTAATCCAGCCGGTCCCACTCCCCCGCCCTTTCCCAGTAGCCCTCCAAATATTTTTCCTTCAAGTACTTATCCAATTCCCTTTTGAAAGCCACGATTGAATCTGCCTCCACCACCCTTTCAGGCAGTGCATTCCAGATCATCATAACTCGCTACATAAATGTATTTTTCCTCATCTCCCCTCTGGTTCTTTTGCCAGTTACCTTAAATGTGTGTCTTCTGGTTACCGACCCTCCTGCCAATGGGAACAGTTTCTATCTACTCTGTCCAGACCCTTCATGATTTTGACCACCTCTGTCAAATCTCCTCTCAACCTGCTCTGCTCTAAGGAGAACAACTCCAGCTTCTCCAGTCTATCCATGTAATTTAAGTCCCTCATCACTGGAATCGTTCTAGTAAATCTCCTCTGCACCCTCTCTGAGGCCTTCACATTCTTCCTAAAGTGCGGTGCCCAGAATTGGACACAATACTCCAGTTGTGGCCAAACAAGTGTTTTATAAAGGTTCATCATAACCTCCTTGCTTTTGTTCTGTGCCTCTGTTTATAAAGCCCAGGATCCCATATGCTTTTTTAACCACTTTCTCAACCTGCCCTGCCACCGTCAATGACCTGTGCTCATATACCCCCAGGGGTCTCTGTTCCTGCACCCCCTTTAGAATTGCACCCTTTAGTTTATATTGCCTCTCTTCGTTCTTCCTACCAAAATGTATCGCTTCGCACTTCTCTGCATAAAATTTCAGCTGGCACGTGTCCGCCTATACAACCTCTCACTTATCTATATTGAAATTCATTTGCCAATTACACGCCTGTCTATGTCCTCTTGAAGTCTATCACTATCTAAGGGGAAGCTAGATAAACACTTGAGGGAGAAAGGAATAGAAGGATGTGCTGGAGGGTTAGATGAAGAATAGTGGGAGGATGCTCGTGTGGAGCACAAACACGGGCATGGACTCGTTGGGCCGAATGGCCTGTTTCTTTGCTGTGCATTCTATGTAATTTGTTCTCCTCTATTAGCACCCAGCACTAAGTGCGCCCATATGATATTACTGCCAAAATAGGGAACTTACCCTTGTGGAACCGAAAGAATTCATGGGCATGAATCTGAATCCTATTACAGTGACATGTAGTACTGGAGTACCAATACATTGCATTGTAACACCACTGATATTCTCCTCCTTTTAGTCTGAGGATCTTGAACTTCAATGTTTCAGAATTTTGACCTGTATTTTTTTTTTAAATGACTTCTTATCTGTATTGCCCATGGTGGCTAATTGCTCGTCAGTCAATGGAGTCAAATCTAATGAAGTAGCCTTTGTTCAGCTCTTTCACCTGGAAGAATGTAGACATAATGTGTGCAGCTCTAAATGGGGAATGATTAAAGATAAGAAATTGAAAAAAGTGAGTCAAGAAATTGAAAAAAGTGAGTCAAGGCAGAAACTGAGTGCTTATATGCAAGCTGAAATTATGTTTCATTGTAACATGCATTGTGTGATCAATCTCTATGAAAAAAGCGTAATTGTTGCAAAATAAAAGGGAAGGCTTTGATCGGTTTTAAACTGTTTCTGCTCTAGCAGCTCTCCATTGTTTCTCCAAAGGCAGGACTTTTAAAAGTTTGGTTTATGGGCTATTGGACCAATTGTATTTGCTGGACTGAGCAATAGGTTCTGGTACGCTATTAAATAACTCCCTCCCCCTCTCCCCAGTTTAAACATTTATTTCTAACCTGTATTGTTAAGAGTCAGTGATCTGTAAATTTTTGTGTTTGTACAAAGCGTGTAATGTAGCATAAAATAAGAGATTCTGGGCCAAGTATGGTTGAGCTTTAGAAATATTCAGTGTTAAAACACCATCACAAGAATGGAACAAACTAGTACCTACATTACCTATTTTTAAAAAAAAATTGTGTTTTGTCAGACGTGAGAGCCTGTAAACCAAGCTGTGCTTATACCCACCACATACTGAAAGGCAATTCAAAACAATTATTTTTGTTATATATTTGCAGAGTTGCATTAGCCAGCGATACTCATACTATGGTCTTGAGGGGGTTGTCTCTTGCAGCCGATCTTCCCCTGACCTGTGACCTAAGCAGACTTGCTGCTTCACGTGTCTCTGGGCCTACATTCATGGCTTGCCCAGATATGGGATGTTGGTTCAGTGCTGTTCCCCTCTTCTTTGTAAAAGAAAGAAAGGAAATACTATCAGAAGGCATGGCTATTCCAGATACTCCTACAAGAAGTGAAAAAGGCTCCATTAGAACAGAACTATCTAGTAGAACTATTGATCCTACAGTTTTATTTATCCTTTTTCTTCCTGTGAGAAGTGCCTAGTGTCTAACTTGGAGACTGTCAAGTGTCATGATTTAAATCAAGAGGATCACCATGTGGGGACTCGCAGGCTTACCATCACTCCATAGTGCAACATGATGCAGTATTCTGGAGCGTGGCCCTCAAGCAATACATTAGTTGGGATTGTGGCTTCTTTAAAAATAGATTACTCTAATGATGGTTATTGGAAAATAAACTTGGATTACTTTAAAGGGTAAACTTTGAATCTGAAGCATACGAAACAGATGCGTGCAGTATTAACAAAGAAGACATCACATTCGAGAGAAAAAAAGACAGTTTCAAAAAAAGAGTACAAGGGTACAGACTGTATGATACTACAGATGCTTACACCAGACTGTTGCCAATTTGATTATGTACCAAAATCTTCTGAAGTGAAACAAAATGAACCACAATTGTTAATTGTTCCTGGCAGCTCTGCCATTTGTATTTGGTGTATGGGATATAATATTCAATATGTATTCTCCTGTTCTCTGGATCCCACCTGATCCACTGATCTGGATTCTGCATCAGCTCATCTCAGTCACAACGTACTGAACCCTCCCTTCAGCATGATTTGCTGAACCTGCAAGATGCAGTTCAGTCCCCACCGCCACTGTTGACATTTGAACTTGATGCATAATAGCATTGAACAGCAAGCAAGAAGAAACTTGCCAGCTTTCCATTGCACCATCTAATAGAAGGTCAAATACCATATTGAGCAGGCAGTTGGGTTCAAAGGTCATCTGCACCTGCTGAATGTCCCTGCTCTGCCGGAAAACCACCTCTAACAGGGGCCAAATATTGTTTTATTTCAACAAAAAAACTTATGCTCAGTGTGAATTAAGTACATAAATATTTATTTTCTTTTTACTTTGCTATAAATGTTGCTTATACATGTGATGCAATCCCTATTTGCTTCTGCAAATAGCACACTTGAGCTGATGAGCAGAAATGTTGAGCCTCTCATTGCCAACCCATATACGCACGGTCATCTCAGTGGTTTTCTGTCCTTGTGCCCTTAGGAGACCAGATTGAAATTAAACTTATGTCATACATAGCGGTGTTTTAGATGTTTTAAATCATCCCCTTTCTCCTGGTATAAATTTTAATTTTAAAATATTTTTCAGTTAACATAAAAATATTAATTACCCCATGGTGATCTTATATTTTTATGGCAGCTTAATTCTCTTGCTTGCAAAGAAGTAGTTCAGCAACTTGGTGAACTGCATGCTCTTTTGGGGTATTATGGAACGTAGCCATGAATCCAGTCTATAGATCCACTTTGTACATATTGCTACATTAATGACTGGTATCAGGCTCACTGCCTTCCTGCTGCGAAGGATTGCTAATCATCCTGGGCTACATTTCCATTTCATGTGTGTGTGTGTGTGTGTGTGTGTGTTGTGGGGGGTTGTCTGTTCGCCAACTTGTTGTCCAATTTATTTTCTTTCATCTCTCCTTTGCTAAAGGCAATGTGTTCCGTTGTGGTACAGATCCAAGGATGAAAGCAGCCTGCCAGCGCCTCGCCGAAAGTGGCCATTCTTCCTTTTGTGAGCCTGAGTGTTAAGAGGATCCTCAATTGTGGGGAGCATCACAATTGATCGCCATCCTATCGTCACCCAGAATATGCGCATGCACACGTTTCAGTAGGGTACAACAATCAGGAAGAGAAAACCTACCTGAGTTTTTTTTTATTATTCCCTCTGTAGGCTAGAAATACTGTGCCTTTACTCTTACATCAGCTGAGATGAACCAACTCACCAAGAATCAGGGATTAAACTTGGAATCTTCCTGATCTATATGGCTTAATACCACATTTATCCTCTGTGCTGTTGAACAATCTTTATGCATGTTTACCTCTAATTTAGTGGGACTGTATTGTAATAATACACCTCTCTCACATTCCTGGACAAAGTATAAGGAAAAGCTCGCCATCTGATGTGATTCTTGACTCCTCTCACATCTCTAGCCTCCAACTGTTTTCATAGAATCACAGAATCTTACAGCACAGAAGGAGGCCATTCAACCTGTCGTGCCTGTGCTGGCTCTTTGAAAGAACTGTCCAATTTAATCCCACACGTCTGCTTTTTCTCCATAACCCTGCAAATTAGTCCTCTTCAAGTATGCGTCTGATTGCCTTTTGAAAGTGCCTATGAACTATGAAAGGGTGGGATGCCCCATCCTTTCAAGTAGAGCGTTCCAGATCTTAACAACTCTGTGGAAAAAAAATCTCCTCATTTCCCCTCTCGTTCTTTTGCGAATTATTTTAAATCTATGACCTCTGGTACTGACCCACTTGCCAGAGGAAACAGTTACTCTCTACTTGCTCTATCAAAACCCCTCATAATTTTGACCACCTATATTAAATCTCCCCTTAACTTTTCTGGCATGACCTTTCATCTCGGCCTCTATTTTAGCAATACTATTTTGGCCATTTCACTCTTGTTTCTTACTGAGCTCCAAATATGCCATCTTACATGCTTTTCCTTCTCTCTGCATGTTAACTATATTGATATCAAGACTTGCACCATCTTATGTTCCAGCACATACTTTCCCAGGACCTCAAAGCCATGAAACTCCTTTCTGCCTGTAAGTCATCTTTTTATCCTACAATCTACGGGATTCTAAGACCCAATTGGGGTTGGTCCAGAGCCATGCAAGTACTGGGAGGGAATGTTCAGGGAGGTCCACTGAGCTCATTAAGAGTGTTCTGTACATGAAAGAAATGCGAGAGAGAATGGTTGAATGACGCACCTTTTATTCCTTTGAGAAGTTTGACATTTTGTTTTTGAATGTTCTTATTTTAGTGCAACCATACCAAAATAATGATTAAAATCAAATTCAATGGGATACAGAGCCAAACTGACCATAGTAATAAAAATAGAACCCTATATCCATACAAAATAACACATGAAAATTAGTGGGGCCTACAGTATACTCTAGTACAGTAACAGGTGAAACAGTGTAATCTGACTATATTGACTAGGTTTGACTTGTATTTGAAAACATGATGCAGTTAGGATTTTGATTAGTGTCTTATATATTAGGATGTAAGAGTACTCACAGCGAGATTCTTACTAGCTGAAAACCCTTTACTGAAATACTGTTCTATCGTGAGATAGATAGAGTTTAATTTTGTCATGTATAGTACCTGCTGAGCATGTTCTTGCTCACAATATGTTCAACGGTTACTAATACAATGCTACCAAAAGCATTTGTGCTCAGTTGTTTTATACTTAAAACATTTGTGGTGGCTTCAGAAAACCTTTTGTTGATTTAGCACAGATTCTCCACAGTAAATCCCCAGCAGTCAAAACCTATTTTCCCAGCGAAGCTTTTCACCAAAGTGATTGAAATTCATTTTCGGTCCGCTTTATTGTACTTTTCATCTGATGAGGAAATGGGAAACACACAGATAAAGTTTGTCCTTGGGGAGATACTACATGATGGGTCTTTTTCTTTTCCACTTGCAGGTTGGCTGTTGCACAGCTGGTAAGGTGTAATTTTATGTTCCACCTCATTAGATGCCCAACCCAAACAGGCGCTGTGCAGCTGAGACACTCAGCATGGCGGCTGGACAGTCGTAAACTAGATCTGCATCATGTGACCAGTGGCCATGTACTTGCTGTGGCTGAGGGTGGGCTGGTAATACTGTGGTCTGCAGATTTCTTCCATAGTCCTTCAAAACTGAATTAGATAGATTTAAAGGTATATTTACTGGACGGTTTTTGGAAGGGAGAAGATTTCTATTCTGAAAAATACTGATTGAGGAAAAATTGTTACGAAATGAACGACAAAATAATGAGACCAATGTAAGCTTACAGGTGTGGTGGTCCCGCTGTAATTTCTCCCCCCATGTTGCGCTGGGGTTCCACACAAGCTATTTGATTAGGGGGTGGGGGGGAGCGATCACAGCTCAGCCTGGTCCTGCACCCATGCACACACTTTGTCACTGAATGGTACATAGGAATAGCAGCCCTGGCTGGCGCTTCTTTTCCCATCACTAGCTCTGGAACACTGAGACCAAATGCCTCACTCCCATTGATCCCGGTTCAAATTAACATAATCAGCACATACCAGGGTTTGCTTCCTGGTCTATTTGGCTTCATATCACACCATACCGTGCATTTACCAACTCAGCTATTGAGAAACTCAGTTTATGTTGTTTTAAAGGAAGGTTTCAGTTTGGCTGACTCAACACTGCACTGAATGATGCTTTTTTTTTCTGGCCTTCAGTCCTTGTGTAGCGTGTGCTAATGCTGTATTCTTAACAATATTCTAAACTCTTATTGGTAAAAGATTAAAGAAAAACAAATCAGCAGCTGAATACTACATAGTAATGTGTTTCTTTTAAAATTGCAATATTAATGTGTGCTTATGTTGTTTTTGAAAATTGAGTCTATGGAACAATTTAAGGTGTAAAAAATCAAAGACTGAGGATTTTCTAAATCTCTTCAAAATTCTAGACATGGGAATTTCATTTCCTGAGCTTGGCAATCATCCTGTATATTCTTGCTGCATAAATTAGACAGTTTGCCTCAAGAGGTTAAATCAATTTTGGACCTTGGGTACATGCTGTGTTAGCAAACAAAACTTTTTAAAAAATAAAATGTTAAAAATCCAAAAGAAATATGTGAAAATTCATCTTTTTTTCTCTCACCGCCCCCCCCCCCCCCCCGCCATCTCTTCATATTTATCAGCAAACTATAGGAGGTTATCTCTCTATAATTGAGGTGCTTCAGGATTTGCTGGGGGAAGAATGGCAGCAGTTAATCCTGCAAATGTGTACAGCATAGAAGCAGCAGACATGTAATAGCAGATAACAGAATGTGTGGCCAAAATGCCCACTGTAGGGGGGATGTGAATGGACACAAAGATGGCAGATGGACACAGCAAAATGATTCTATATTTAGCAGAGTCATTAGAACTCGAGCAGGTACGTGGTGGGTGGTCGGTGCGAAGTCGGTTGTGCTGCTCATTTCACAAACAGTTCTTTCTCCCCCTTCATGTTCGCATTGTTATGCTTTTCTGTCGCTGCATCTGCCGAACACACAGCCTGATATAGCTTCTGTCATCGATTATATAGGATACCACTTTCCTGGCTGCTCCCACTCTTCGTAAGGTGCAGGTTTCTTATGCTGTACTTGTGGTCGATACTCAGTGCTAGTGATGCAAAATCTATCTCCTGGTGGTCTTGCTGTCAGTATCACTTGTCACACACTGCAAAATTGACAGCTTATACTGCATTGCTGATATTAGTGTAGAGCACAAGTCCATGCACCCCAGGCCAAATGCGCAATGTAATTGGAGCATTAGATATTCTACACTTTAAATTGTCAACAGAAAGATCATTATCCTGTTTAGAAATGCATTTACTGATAGTGAGTGTTATACACATGTTTGTTAGTGGCTTTGGGACGTGGGTCAATCACAATACGGCAATTTACATTCTATCATAATTGTTCAATTTCTAGAAACCTCTATTAACTTTCCTTTTACCCGTCTCTGCTCCAATGGAGAGAGTCCCAGTATCTCTTGCCTCATAACCATGGTTTCCCATCCCTACATTCATCCTGGTGAATCCACGCTGCATGCTCTCTTTGGCTTTAATGTTATTATTGCTTCTTGACTTCTGTATTCTATCGCCCCTATTTGTAAAACCCAAAATGCTGTTGGTCTTTTTTAAGATTTTCTGAACTCTCACTTTCAGGGAATTATGTATTTGAACCCCTGATCCCCTCTCGTCATTCACAACTATCAAAGTCTTTTCATTAAGTATATATTCCCTTGCCTTGTTTTTCTTCCCAAAGTGTATTATCTCAAACTTGTCCACGTTAAATTGCATCTGCCCTTTCTGCTAACCTGGCTATGTCTTCCTGAAGTTTTTTTGTGCCATCAATAAATTTTGAGATTCTGCTCCCTGTGCCCAACTCCAAGTAATCAGTACACACTGAAAATAATAATGGACTTCTAGGGTACACCATTTCAATCCTCCAATCGGACCAATATCTATTTGCCCTAATTCATTGTTTCTTATCTGTCAACCAACTTTCTATCTATGTGGCTACATTTCCTCTTCTACCCTATGCTTAAATGTTTCTAACAAGTCTCATCGAATGCTTTCTGAAAAATCCATACACATTACATCTACTGCATCCCTTTCATCTATCCAATTAGTCACTATTTTAAAAAAAACTCTCAATTTCTCAAGTGATTTACTTTTAACAAATTCATGCTGGCTGTCCTTGATTCGTTCATGCATTTCTGAATGCTCACCAATTTTATCTGGAACTCTGAATTTCAGGAGCTTGCCCACAACTAACTAACTGGTTTATCCTTCTCTCCGTTCTTGAACAATATTGAGTTACTTTGCAAAATCTTTATTTCATAAGTGCAGTCCCAGTTTAAGTAAGTCAAATATCAGAGGGAATTTTGGAGGGCATAGGAAAGAAAAGAAAAACTTGATCCAAATTTCTGCTCAGTGCAACTGTGCTGATGCTGGTTATGCCAGAGGTAAAGAATATTCTCCCAAGTTGTAGCAGCAAATAGAAGTTTCTACCTTAAGAATTTTGACCCAGTAAATGACCTTGGAATTCAAAACCTATTTCAGTGGGTCAGCAAAGAATAATCCTCCAGCAAATGGAGCAGTCTCACTTTTCAAGCAGCAAGCCATCTGATTTTCCTCTTGTGCTTGTCTCTCCACAAATCCAATTTTGTTAATTTAACAAACATTTTTTTAAAATCCTGCATTTAGACTCTGACACAAAGTAAGTCAGGTGTCTATGCAGGAATATGAATGCTTAATTTTCCCTCTTCCCATTCTCTTCCTCCATAAAGTGACTCGGGTTGGATTGCAGTTCCACAGCTGGCAGCAGCTTTCCAGTTATTCATCCAGTTGTCCATTATTCACGTAGGAGCATGGGCTATTGCATTTGGCAACTACAAACTACTCTCATTTTTTTTATATATGTATCATTGGTCAACTGCAGTGGCTCCATTGCTGCCCTGGTTGTGATTGCTTAACTCAAGACAGGAATGTGGTGAAGTTCATCATAGCCATGTACGTCAACTGGAATCACCCAGATCACCTGTGCAGCTCCTGATTGCTGTGGAGTGGTGGAGTTTGGGGATCTGCCTTCAACATCGGGAGCAGAAAATTCAGAGCTGGCAGAGGTGACCTGGGATCCTCCCAGATAGATTGAGAAACTTGTACGGTATAATATCACCGTATACATTACATTGCTGAACCATCAAGAGTGAGCTGTGTGTATGTTCTTGAAAGGAAAAAAAAATAAAGCAGAAAGATTAGTGCTTTTTCAATATACCGACCAGAACAAAGTGACGCTCAGTGTATTGCTCATGTATAACATTTCACTACTTTGCTGCTGTTAGGGAAAATAACGTGCTATACCACGCTTTGGACAAGGTAATAATTATAGATTCTAATAATGATAGACTTGCATATCAAACGCAGGTTGGTGGTATCTGGGGATTGCCTCATTGGGTGCGTGGAATTCATGTTCCTTTTTGAAAATGTCTTTGTGTCCATATTTTTTTTTTACTTCAGGCACCATTCCCTGACTAGAAGACTGGCTCCCAGCACATTCCATCACTGGCACTTGGTGCCAAAGTGGTGACTTGCCTGAAACTCCCCCCTCCTCTTTTGTAAAGAAAGCTCCTTATCTCTGCTGAGCCACCCTCCCAATTCTTCTATTGAGATTGGGAACCTCACTGTGTGCATGAACCGGAGTCCCAACAATTGGAGAAATTGCCATAACATTAATGCTCATTACAGCTAGAATCAGCAACAGCTTATGTGGTTTCATTCACTTCTGTAGAAGCTTTGTGTTTTACTTCAGGAAATAAGCCTGGTGTTGCTTAAAAAAGACACAAATCCTGTGTGATAGTCTATTGTTTCCACTATTGATAGTGCTGGTTATGATTTCTGCTATTTACAAAAACAGCTGAAAGTAAAGCAGATTTATTAGAAGGACAACTGTAACAAACAGTGCTCTAATGCCAGAACTGCATAAAGGAATGGTCTATGTGATTACAGAGCTTCAAGTGCTCTCAATACGGTTATCACCATCACCACATTGTAGCAGTAACTTAAAACAGTAAATGCAATAGAATTTCAGAACCTCCCCACCTTTGGTAAGCCTTGCATTACATTAAGTCAGTACTGAATTCTGTGTGGGAAACAAACTGTGGTATTGACAATGGGCCAAATCTTGCTGGAGCAGGGCATCTCGCAGCGTGAGCCGTTACTTGGCTTCTTCCTGCACCCTTCAGTTCAAATATAATTTGTGCTGTAACTTTCTGGAATTGGGAGCTGATAACGGTGTGGCAAGGGCAACGGGGCATCTGGGACCTTAGTGAACGACCGAATCAACAGTTTATCTAGTTAACTAATGAGATTTAAAGATTGGGAAAGAAACAGAGGAACGATGGAGAAGGAGGATGAATTAGAGTGGGTAAATTGGAGTCAAATCAGGTATAGGAAGAAAAATAGAGGGAAAGCTTGGGTTAAGAGAGAGAGGAAAAATAAGAGACAGAAAGGGAAAGTAAGAAACTCTAAGAAGAATTTACTACATGCAGGAATGAGACTCAGTAGTTTAAATTGTGCCCTTTTTGGGCTGGAGAGATTGATTGGCATCGCATTAATAATTATCAAGGCGTTAAAACGGTACATACGCTGTCAATTATGAGCCCTAACTTTCTGCGACGAGTTTAATGGGCAATTCCAGAAAGTTCTTAAAAATAACGAGGAGGTTAAGGGCAAGATGCCGTTTGTGCGAAGCGAACAGTGAAGTGGCTTAAACTGAGCAGCAAGTTCTGGAGTTTCACAACTCATGGCATATCTCTTCTTCCCCTGAGCTTGCTGGCTGATTTGCGCATTAGTAACGGGGGGCGTCGTCAACTTGCTGTTATTTTTCCAGGAAGGTTTGGCCCAAAAATACTGCTTATAATTTTTGTTATGATAAGCTTTGATGTCTTTGTCAGCACATTATTGTAAAGTATAACATTTATCTTGAATTAAAACAGTGTTAAGACTGGAGACAGATTTACGTAATTGAATCTCAAATTACATTAGGAATCTCATAAATGGTCGCTTGTCTCATTCATATGAGACTTAGTTGTATTTTTGAAACAGGACTTCATGTGAGGGTTTTTACCCTTCACATTTTCCCTTTATTCTGCAAAGTCCAAAACTGAAGAGGGTTTGATAGGGGAGTTGTGGGGGAGGGAAGGGAATCATTCTATTTGCTTCATCTTTGATTAAAATTAATCAAACCTTACCCACTAATGCCGCCACTACTGTAAGATGCAGAAGTAATTGGAGAAATGTATTTTTAAAATTGGGACCTTTTTATTATCCAGTTTTGCAAAATTCCAGGCAGCCTATGTAAATACCAGACAGGTGCCAACCTTACATTTTCTCTAATTTTTCCCTGCAGGCTTGTATCTTCACAGTCACGCTCATTGCTATGGCTGTGAGTGACTGTTTGCACTATGTGAGTGCAGAATCTGCATGTTCATTTACTAGGGTCTGGAGTGGAG